>NC_090732.1:86701405-86716405 GCF_036898095.1 Palaemon carinicauda | reverse complement strand
AAAAAAGAAATAATGTGTTGTGACCTGAATCCGTTGAACTAAAGTTTGTGTTTATTTTCATTACATCATTTAACCGATATATATATATATATATATATATATATATATATATATATATATATATATATATATATATATATATATATATATATATATATATATATATATATATATATATATATATATTTTTTTTTTTTTTTTTGGGCTCAAGCCATGTCGTCCTGATGGAAGTTCCTATAGGGTAGCTTCCTAGGGTATATTACAACTACGGTGATATTCCCAGAGAATTTACCTTAAGGTACCAGAATTCTAACTCCTGGAGCGAGTATCCCTCGTGAAAGGGATATCGCGACATATCAGAGGACGTATTCTTGACACGCCACATGGCAATCTGCATCCTGGACAGAGATTTCGTCTCGTAGGAGGCGATTGGCAAGAAACGAATTCGGGAAAGAAAAAGGGGAGCCGCTCCCAAGGCTCCCTATCCTCCGATTCGTATGCGTGCCTGGCGCCAATCCTGGCGCCATCTGTATTCCTTTTTGCGTAGCTTAACAACTCGGTGTTTTTTCCTGTGTTTCTCGCAAATCTTGAATTTATTCTACTTTTCATGGCTTCTCCATCTTCGTCGGCCTCTGATAAGTTGAGTATAATGTCTTTTATGTATAAATGTAGGCTCTTTGTAAATTTTTGAGTGATTAATAGGATTAATCTTTGATACAAGAGCCGTAGCCTACCGGAGGCGTCCTGGACGCTGTCGCTCGCTAGGTATAAGTTTAGTTAGTCAGAGCGACATTCCCGGTTGTTTTGCTTTAATAAATTTTAGCTATTTAGCATTACATAGGATTTCCTTCGTGCTTAGTATTATTTTGGCGAAGTATTCGCCATTCTGGCCTACGCTAGGCCATGTAGCCTAGTCGTTTGGTCCTAGTACTTCATGCATGATTTTGGTTTTTCCGAGTGTAATAAAAATTTTATTGAAGCTTTAGGCTATGTTTTATACATTTAAGACTGTGTGGAATATTTCCAAGATAGTATACGAGTGAGTTTCGGTGATTTAGGTAATCGATTCTCTTGGTGCCTAGGCTAAGTTGCTTATGGAGCCTTAGTATACTTTATCATACTCCCCGGTTGCTTTCTTTTCTTTGGAGAAGGTATGCAATCCCTTTCCCTCTGTTTAACCCTTGGGCTTATCCCTAAGTGGTTTTTTCCGAATTTATTTTCGATAAAACTATACTGGGGTGTTACTGTACCTTCCTGTTCCAGTAGTATGGTTCAAAGAGGGACAGAACAACAGAGTTTTTTAGTCTGAGTCTGTGTTTGTCTGGCTTGGGGTAGAGTCTCCCCCGCTGGCCTGACACAGACAAAAGGGGCTTAGCCTCCTTAGGTCACTACCGAAGGTTTCTGTGGATATGATTCCTTCTTTTGTGATCTACCAGACTAGTCCTTGTTGCTGTTCTCGGGGGAGGATAAGTTTCTTTCCCTGGGAATAGCAACACCTTCCTTGCTTTGGTGCTCTGGGAGCTGGCAAGTATTGCTGGCCTTCCCCCTTAGATCTCCCTTAGGCTAAGATAAGTTTCTTGGCTGCGGGTGATCCGTCACTAAAGCAAGGTTGGTAGGACCCTCTTGTCCCTTCCCCCTCTATCTCCGTAATGGCCTAGCCATTACAGTACTGTACATCGTTCTACATCTGGACCTAGTATAGGTTAGGATGTGGAATTGACTCAGGCCCTTGCCGGCCGGCAGAGCTGCCGGCCGGCAGAGCTGCCGGCCGGCAAGGGTCTTATATTTTTGAGTGCTGCCCGGACCTCCCTTGGTCCCTCATCCATGCCTGCCTGTAGAGCCAGATGGCATTGGTTAGGAAGCCTGAATTAGATTCTCCCCTTCCTTATATGCACTCTTTCGGATTGCCGGGCTTGGAGGTAGTGTACACTCTTATCCCGGCATCCATTCTATTTTTCTTCTAGTGCTGTACCCGACCCGGCTGCCGGCCTATGAGGCCGGCAGCCGGGCAGGTGTAGTCCTCTGGTTCTTTTGCTGCCGGCTGGCATCGGTCTTGTACCTTTGCCGGCCGGCTTATGTCAGCCCTTGTCTGCCGGTCACCAAGAGTGTGGCCGGCAGCTGGGTACTACCTTGTGTAGTTGCCGGCCGGCAGCCAATGCCGGCCGACATTGGCTGTTGCCGGCCGGCAGTTGCTGCCGGCCAGCACATGCATTTGAACCAGAGTGCTGCCGCCTTATAGCTGTTAAGTAGTATACATTAAAGCTAGTTATGGTGTGTGCCGGCCGGCAAGTGCCGGCCGGCACGTATCCCCCTATACTGTACTAGTATTTTTCAGTATAACATATACAGTAAGAAGAAAACTATGGTAAGGGTTTTGGTACAGCACTGTGTGTTCTAACACTTTTGTGTTTTCTTGCACATCCCTTTGCTGTTGCCCTACAGATAGGAAAGTGAGTTCTTTCCTGTCTATTATCCAGGATCTTAAAATCATTGCTTAGGTGTGAGCTTCACCTGTTTCCTCTGGAAACCTTGCATTGGTTACTCTAGAAGAGATTAACCATTTGATTTTATTATCTGGAAGGCTGCAACAATGGGTTGTGAGGGAAACACAAGTGTGTGTCTTTCCTTTATGAATTGTTATGCTATACTATGCATATCCAGTGATACATAGTTCTCTTGATACTCATGGAAATTTCTTCTCTTTACAGGAGGACCCTCTGAAGTGCGGAAATGTTTTCAGCAACGTCCGCAGCAAGTACCTCTGCGGACATGAGTTTTGTAGGAGACACGCAGCATGCGCTGTCTCCAAGGATGATCTCCAGTATTGGGACCCTCAGGTATGTACTGTATGCACTAACCTGATTACTGAGGCTTTTGATTCCCCTAGGACGGCGGAATCAAGGGATATAGCAAGGGAGAAGCTTCGTACCTGGGTAAGGGGCTTCCAAAAGAACACTTCTGGCCCTTATCTTCCAAGTGAGAAGATGAGGGCGTATCTTTTTCCCAAGGCATCAGCTGATGCAGTGATTCCCCAGTCTCAAGAGGAGATCCCCCAAGATCAGGTCCAGGTGGACGTTGAAGTCGCGGTCGCGATGCAAGACATCCAGTTAGATGACAGGATGTCTGACGTGGACGAGCGTTTGGAACAAGACCTCCTGGCAGAAGGTCAGGATGAAGTTCAAGCCCCGGACGTCGTAGAGGATGAGGTCGACGAGGTGTCGGCTACTCCGGTTCAGATTCCGGAGCCTATTCCCTCAACATCGGCCGGTCTCCCAGTAGAGCTGGGACAGGCCCTCTCTTCGATTGTTGGAATGATCCAACAAATGCAGAAGGAGAATCAGGAGAAGGCGGCTGCTATGGAACTGCAGATGCAGTCCCTGGCAGAATCACATGGGCCCCGGAAAAGGCTCAATGTGAATAGAAACCTTCTCCAGAAGTGGGGCCTGGCTATCAAAAGAAAGTCTTCCCCGGATGAGGGTCCTCAACCAAAGAGGAAGAATATGAGGACTAGGCTACTGTCTCGGCCAGCCAAGCCCTCTAGACAGCAACAGCAACTGCAATTGCCATTGCCTCCAGTGCCCCAGATGGTGGCACAAACCCCGACCACTTTTCAGTGGGTACCCCAGGCTGTGCCAGGTCAGTCCACGGCATTCACCCCAACGTTCGAAGGACAGTCTTCTTCCTTTCGAGCAAAGCCTAGAGGAGCAGCCAGAGGCTCGTCTAGGCGCCCCTCAAGGGGAAGGGGATTCAGAGGTGGTCGTGGTCAGGGAGGCAAGACCTCAGGACGGCAGTCCAAGTGAAATGATACCGGTAGGAGGGAGACTGATGAAATTTTGGGATCGTTGGACCTTCGATCCCTGGGCCCAAAGCCTACTCAAGAATGGACTGGGCTGGAGCTGGTACAGCACTCCACCCTCGTGCCTTCGGTTTTTACAACACTCCACCCCCGTTCTGGAGGAGTACGTTCAAGAACTGTTGGAGAAAAAGGTGATCCGAAAGGTGAAGTCCATCAAATTCCAAGGGAGGCTGTTTTATGTTCCCAAGAAAGACTCGGAAAAGCTCAGAGTCATTCTGGACTTGTCGCCACTCAACAAGTTCATAGTGAATTGCAAATTCAAAATGCTAACACTGCAACACATAAGGACCTTACTGCCCAAGAGGGCATACTCAGTCTCTATAGACTTGTCAGACGCCTATTGGCACATTCCAATCAGCCGTCGACTCTCCCCCTACCTAGGGTTCAGGCTACAACGGAGACTATACGCCTTCAGAGCCATGCCATTCAGGCTAAACATAGCCCCAAGGATTTTCACGAAGCTTGCGAGCGCAGCTCTCAAACAATTACGCCTAAAGGGAATTCAGGTAATAGCCTACCTGGACGACTGGCTGGTGTGGGCAGCATCCGAGACCGAATGCTTGCAAGCTTCCAGTCAGGTGATCCAGTTCCTAGAGTACCTAGGCTTCAAGATCAACAGAAAAAAGTCTCGACTTTCTCCATCCCAAAAGTTCCAGTGGCTGGGAATCCACTGAGACCTTTTGCAACACTGTTTCTCCATCCCGACGAAGAAAAGGAAGGAGATAGCGGGCTCTGTCAAGAGACTTCTAGATTCCGAAAGGATATCAAGACGCGAACAGGAGAGGGTACTAGGCTCTCTCCAGTTTGCTTCGGTGACAGACCCAGTGCTAAGAGCACAGCTAAAGGATGCAACCAGAGTTTGGAGAAGGTATGCATCAAACGCGCGAAGAAATCTGAGAAGACCAGTGCCGCCTCGGCTACGTACTCTTCTCAGGCCTTGGTCCCAAGCCAGACATCTAAAGAAGTCGGTTCTTCTTCAGCCACCTCCCCCGTCGATGACGATTCACTCAGACGCCTCAAAGGAGGGATGGGGAGGTCACTCTCATCGGAAAAAAGTCCAGGGGACTTGGTCCAAGCTATTCAGGACCTTTCACATAAACTTTCTAGAAGCTATGGCAGTGCTCCTTACCTTAAAGAAAGTCTCCCCGCGTCACTCGATCCACATAAGATTGGTGATGGACAGCGAGGTGGTTGTGAGATGCTTGAATTGACAAGGGTCGAGGTCACCACCTCTCAACCAGGTGATGTTGGCCATTTTCCGATTGGCGGAAAAGAAGAAGTGGTACCTGTCGGCAGTTCACCTTCAAGGAGTCCGCAACGTGACAGCGGACGCTCTATCCAGGTTCACACCGATAGAGTCGGAATGGTCCTTAGACGCAGGATCATTCTCCTTCATTCTGAATCAAGTCCCAGAACTGCAGATAGACCTCTTTGCGACGAAAGACAACAAGAAGTTGCCCCTGTACGTGTCCCCGTACGAGGACCCCTTAGCGGAAGCAGTGGACGCGATGTCCCTCGACTGGAACAGATGGTCCAGGATTTATCTGTTCCCCCCTCACAATCTTCTGTTGAGGGTCCTCAACAAACTGAGATCCTTCAAGGGGGTAGCGGCAATAGTGGCCCACAAGTGGCCGAACAGCATGTGGTTCCCCTTGGCGTTGGAACTACAGCTGAAGTTTGTGCCGCTACCACATCCAGTTCTGACCCAGCGAGTCCAGAAGTCGACTGTCTGCGCTTCATTACAGGAAACCCGGACCCTGCAGCTCATGATTTTCTCGCCCTTGCGGTGAGAAAGCGTTTCGGGATTTCGAAAGCCAGCATAGACTTCCTAGAGGAATATAAGTGCAAATCGACTAGAAGGCAATATGAGTCATCTTGGAGAAAATGGGTGGCCTTTGTAAAGGCAAAGAATCCGCAGGAGATCTCAACAGACTTCTGCTTATCTTTCTTCATCCACCTCCATGGTCAAGGGTTGGCAGCTAACACGATTTCAGTGTGTAAATCTGCTTTGATGAGACCCATTTTATTTGCCTTCCAGATCGACCTAGGTAACGAGATCTTTAATAAAGTTCCGAAAGCCTGTGCTAGGCTCAGACCTTCAGCACCTCCAAAGCCCATCTCATGGTCTTTAGACAAAGTTCTTCATTTCGCCTCCCTGTTGAGCAATGAAGAATGTGCGTTAAAGGATTTGACACAAAAAGTTATTTTCCTATTTGCACTCGCGTCCGGGGCCAGGGTTAGTGAGATCGTAGCCCTCTCGAGAGAGGCAGGTCGTGTTCAGTTCCTGGATGGGGGGGAACTGAACCTGTTTCCGGATCCTACGTTTCTCGCCAAGAATGAGTTACCCACCAACAGGTGGGGTCCCTGGAAAATCTGCCCTCTGAAAGAAGATGCATCTCTATGTCCAGTAGAATGCCTAAAGGTCTATCTTCGTAGAACTTCAGACTTCAAGGGTGGTCAACTATTCAGGGGAGAAACATCAGGCTCAAATTTATCTCTGAATCAACTCAGAGCGAAAATCACTATTTTATTCGCAGAGCGGATCCTGACAGTACACCCGCAGGTCACGATCCGAGGAAAGTTGCCTCATCCCTAAATTTCTTTAATTGTATGGATTTTGAACATCTCCGTTCATACACGGGCTGGAAGTCTTCCAGAGTGTTCTTTCGTCACTATGCGAAGCAAGTAGAGGAACTAAAGAGATCTGTGGTAGCAGTGGGTCGTGTAGTTAACCCTACTGTTTAACTCTGCGAGGAACAGTGGTCTTAATTGGGACGATTAAGTCCAGGGTGAGTGTGTAGGTACATACTGTACTACAAACTAAATGAGGGCACCGAGTGCCCACATAGACTGTTCCTTTTTTCAAAGGTGAACCTAGCATAAGTACAGACATGTGTGCCTAGCGTTTCTAACGCTAATGTGATTGATTTGTAATACAGACTTTTATGACTTGATACCTCGGTATCTTAAAAAAGTGGCATTTAATGTTTTTTCTTTCAGATAAACAAGTTCTGTTTACTATCATACTTATGCTTAAAGTTTTGGGTTATCCTCTTTTTATATATATATATATATATATATATATATATATATATATATATATATATAATTGTTGTTAACCTGTCTATTTATTGTCTGTCAATAAACTTGTTCTTGAGAACCTTGCGTCTCTTTCACCTGTGTCAATTTATTAGTATAATTGAGCATTTATTCTATGTACCTTATCTGGGATAATTCTAATAGAATTGTTCTGTTATGCAAGCTATGTTGCATTGGTTTATGTAGTCCCCTAATGGGAGGACTCCGTCCCATAAAGGGACGAGGGCGGTTTTATTAGTTTCTTCCTATGCGGATATAAACCTTTGTCCAATACAAGTATTGTGCGGATTACTGGTCAATATATATTGACGCAGTGGTTCTTTACAAACTATGCTTTACTTAATATAGGGCGAGACCACTATATTAGCTTGCCTGGTATTCATACATAGGTATATGTACTCTTCGAGACTTTTCCTGAGTCTAGTAGGACTCTTCCCTGTAGGGGGCAGGAAGCTCTAACATAGTTTATAGTTAGTTGAAAAGATGTATAACGGTAACATCTTAGGTCTCTAGGTCTAGTCCACCGGGGAAAAATTACCTCCGGGGAGTACGGCACGTTCTGAGAATCCACAGATACAGTAATGCTCTGGTATACTTCCATCAGGACGACATGGCTTGAGCCCAAAAAACGGATTTTGAGCGAAGCGAAAAATCTATTTTTGGGTGAGATGGCCATGTCGTCCTGATGGACCCGCCCTTGTGTTTCTAAGAAAGGGCTGTAGGACCCCTCCCTACATACAGTATCTGTAGCACCTCGTGTATGCTACAAGGAATACAGATGGCGCCAGGATTGGCGCCAGGCACGCATACGAATCGGAGGATAGGGAGCCTTGGGAGCGGCTCCCCTTTTTCTTTCCCGAATTCGTTTCTTGTCAATCGCCTCCTACGAGACGAAATCTCTGTCCAGGATGCAGATTGCCATGTGGCGTATCAAGAATACGTCCTCTGATATGTCGCGATATCCCTTTCACGAGGGATACTCGCTCCAGGAGTTAGAATTCTGGTACCTTAAGGTAAATTCTCTGGGAATATCGCCGTAGTTGTAATATACCCTGGGAAGCTACCCTATAGGAACTTCCATCAGGACGACATGGCCATCTCACCCAAAAATAGATTTTTCGCTTCGCTCAAAATCCGTTATATATATATATATTTATTTATTTATATATGTATATATATATATATATATATATATATATATATATATATATATATATATATATATATATATATATATATATATATATATATATATATATATATATATATATATTTGTGTGTTCGTCAGGCTCAAATTTATCTCTGAATCAACTCAGAGCGAAAATCACTATTTTATTCGCAGAGCGGATCCTGACAGTACACCCGCAGGTCACGATCCGAGGAAAGTTGCCTCATCCCTAAATTTCTTTAATTGTATGGATTTTGAACATCTCCGTTCATACACGGGCTGGAAGTCTTCCAGAGTGTTCTTTCGTCACTAAGCGAAGCAAGTAGAGGAACTAAAGAGATCTGTGGTAGCAGTGGGTCGTGTAGTTAACCCTACTGTTTAACTCTGCGAGGAACAGTGGTCTTAATTGGGACGATTAAGTCCAGGGTGAGTGTGTAGGTACATACTGTACTACAAACTAAATGAGGGCACCGAGTGCCCACATAGACTGTTCCTTTTTTCAAAGGTGAACCTAGCATAAGTACAGACATGTGTGCCGAGCGTTTCTAACGCTAATGTGATTGATTTGTAATACAGACTTTTATGACTTGATACCTCGGTATCTTAAAAAAGTGGCATTTAATGTTTTTTCTTTCAGATAAACAAGTTCTGTTTACTATCATACTTATGCTTAAAGTTTTGGGTTATCCTCTTTTTATATATATATATATATATATATATATATATATATATATATATATATATATATATATAATTGTTGTTAACCTGTCTATTTATTGTCTGTCAATAAACTTGTTCTTGAGAACCTTGCGTCTCTTTCACCTGTGTCAATTTATTAGTATAATTGAGCATTTATTCTATGTACCTTATCTGGGATAATTCTAATAGAATTGTTCTGTTATGCAAGCTATGTTGCATTGGTTTATGTAGTCCCCTAATGGGAGGACTCCGTCCCATAAAGGGACGAGGGCGGTTTTATTAGTTTCTTCCTATGCGGATATAAACCTTTGTCCAATACAAGTATTGTGCGGATTACTGGTCAATATATATTGACGCAGTGGTTCTTTACAAACTATGCTTTACTTAATATAGGGCGAGACCACTATATTAGCTTGCCTGGTATTCATACATAGGTATATGTACTCTTCGAGACTTTTCCAGAGTCTAGTAGGACTCTTCCCTGTAGGGGGCAGGAAGCTCTAACATAGTTTATAGTTAGTTGAAAAGATGTATAACGGTAACATCTTAGGTCTCTAGGTCTAGTCCACCGGGGAAATATTACCTCCGGGGAGTACGGCACGTTCTGAGAATCCACAGATACAGTAATGCTCTGGTATACTTCCATCAGGACGACATGGCTTGAGCCCAAAAAACGGATTTTGAGCGAAGCGAAAAATCTATTTTTGGGTGAGATGGCCATGTCGTCCTGATGGACCCGCCCTTGTCTTTCTAAGAAAGGGCTGTAGGACCCCTCCCTACATACAGTATCTGTAGCACCTCGTGTATGCTACAAGGAATACAGATGGCGCCAGGATTGGCGCCAGGCACGCATACGAATCGGAGGATAGGGAGCCTTGGGAGCGGCTCCCCTTTTTCTTTCCCGAATTCGTTTCTTGTCAATCGCCTCCTACGAGACGAAATCTCTGTCCAGGATGCAGATTGCCATGTGGCGTATCAAGAATACGTCCTCTGATATGTCGCGATATCCCTTTCACGAGGGATACTCGCTCCAGGAGTTAGAATTCTGGTACCTTAAGGTAAATTCTCTGGGAATATCGCCGTAGTTGTAATATACCCTAGGAAGCTACCCTATAGGAACTTCCATCAGGACGACATGGCCATCTCACCCAAAAATAGATTTTTCGCTTTGCTCAAAATCCGTTATATATATATATATTTATTTATTTATATATGTATACATATATATATATATATATATATATATATATATATATATATATATATATATATATATATATATATATATATATATATATATATATATATATTTGTGTGTTCGTCAGGCTCAAATTTATCTCTGAATCAACTCAGAGCGAAAATCACTATTTTATTCGCAGAGCGGATCCTGACAGTACACCCGCAGGTCACGATCCGAGGAAAGTTGCCTCATCCCTAAATTTCTTTAATTGTATGGATTTTGAACATCTCCGTTCATACACGGGCTGGAAGTCTTCCAGAGTGTTCTTTCGTCACTATGCGAAGCAAGTAGAGGAACTAAAGAGATCTGTGGTAGCAGTGGGTCGTGTAGTTAACCCTACTGTTTAACTCTGCGAGGAACAGTGGTCTTAATTGGGACGATTAAGTCCAGGGTGAGTGTGTAGGTACATACTGTACTACAAACTAAATGAGGGCACCGAGTGCCCACATAGACTGTTCCTTTTTTCAAAGGTGAACCTAGCATAAGTACAGACATGTGTGCCGAGCGTTTCTAACGCTAATGTGATTGATTTGTAATACAGACTTTTATGACTTGATACCTCGGTATCTTAAAAAAGTGGCATTTAATGTTTTTTCTTTCAGAAAAACAAGTTCTGTTTACTATCATACTTATGCTTAAAGTTTTGGGTTATCCTCTTTTATATATATATATATATATATATATATATATATATATATATATATATATATATATATATATATATATATATATATATATATATATATATATATATATATATAATTGTTGTTAACCTGTCTATTTATTGTCTGTCAATAAACTTGTTCTTGAGAACCTTGCGTCTCTTTCACCTGTGTCAATTTATTAGTATAATTGAGCATTTATTCTATGTACCATATCTGGGATAATTCTAATAGAATTGTTCTGTTATGCAAGCTACGTTGCATTGGTTTATGTAGTCCCCTAATGGGAGGACTCCGTCCCATAAAGGGACGAGGGCGGTTTTATTAGTTTCTTCCTATGCGGATATAAACCTTTGTCCAATACAAGTATTGTGCGGATTACTGGTCAATATATATTGACGCAGTGGTTCTTTACAAACTATGCTTTACTTAATATAGGGCGAGACCACTATATTAGCTTGCCTGGTATTCATACATAGGTATATGTACTCTTCGAGACTTTTCCAGAGTCTAGTAGGACTCTTCCCTGTAGGGGGCAGGAAGCTCTAACATAGTTTATAGTTAGTTGAAAAGATGTATAACGGTAACATCTTAGGTCTCTAGGTCTAGTCCACCGGGGAAAAATTACCTCCGGGGAGTACGGCACGTTCTGAGAATCCACAGATACAGTAATGCTCTGGTATACTTCCATCAGGACGACATGGCTTGAGCCCAAAAAACGGATTTTGAGCGAAGCGAAAAATCTATTTTTGGGTGAGATGGCCATGTCGTCCTGATGGACCCGCCCTTGTGTTTCTAAGAAAGGGCTGTAGGACCCCTCCCTACATACAGTATCTGTAGCACCTCGTGTATGCTACAAGGAATACAGATGGCGCCAGGATTGGCGCCAGGCACGCATAGGAATCGGAGGATAGGGAGCCTTGGGAGCGGCTCCCCTTTTTCTTTCCCGAATTCGTTTCTTGTCAATCGCCTCCTACGAGACGAAATCTCTGTCCAGGATGCAGATTGCCATGTGGCGTATCAAGAATACGTCCTCTGATATGTCGCGATATCCCTTTCACGAGGGATACTCGCTCCAGGAGTTAGAATTCTGGTACCTTAAGGTAAATTCTCTGGGAATATCGCCGTAGTTGTAATATACCCTAGGAAGCTACCCTATAGGAACTTCCATCAGGACGACATGGCCATCTCACCCAAAAATAGATTTTTCGCTTCGCTCAAAATCCGTTATATATATATATATTTATTCATTTATATATGTATATATATATATATATATATATATATATATATATATATATATATATATATATATATATATATTTGTGTGTTCGTCAGGCTCAAATTTATCTCTGAATCAACTCAGAGCGAAAATCACTATTTTATTCGCAGAGCGGATCCTGACAGTACACCCGCAGGTCACGATCCGAGGAAAGTTGCCTTATCCCTAAATTTCTTTAATTGTATGGATTTTGAACATCTCCGTTCATACACGGGCTGGAAGTCTTCCAGAGTGTTCTTTCGTCACTATGCGAAGCAAGTAGAGGAACTAAAGAGATCTGTGGTAGCAGTGGGTCGTGTAGTTAACCCTACTGTTTAACTCTGCGAGGAACAGTGGTCTTAATTGGGACGATTAAGTCCAGGGTGAGTGTGTAGGTACATACTGTACTACAAACTAAATGAGGGCACCGAGTGCCCACATAGACTGTTCCTTTTTTCAAAGGTGAACCTAGCATAAGTACAGACATGTGTGCCTAGCGTTTCTAACGCTAATGTGATTGATTTGTAATACAGACTTTTATGACTTGATACCTCGGTATCTTAAAAAAGTGGCATTTAATGTTTTTTCTTTCAGATAAACAAGTTCTGTTTACTATCATACTTATGCTTAAAGTTTTGGGTTATCCTCTTTTTATATATATATATATATATATATATAATTGTTGTTAACCTGTCTATTTATTGTCTGTCAATAAACTTGTTCTTGAGAACCTTGCGTCTCTTTCACCTGTGTCAATTTATTAGTATAATTGAGCATTTATTCTATGTACCTTATCTGGGATAATTCTAATAGAATTGTTCTGTTATGCAAGCTATGTTGCATTGGTTTATGTAGTCCCCTAATGGGAGGACTCCGTCCCATAAAGGGACGAGGGCGGTTTTATTAGTTTCTTCCTATGCGGATATAAACCTTTGTCCAATACAAGTATTGTGCGGATTACTGGTCAATATATATTGACGCAGTGGTTCTTTACAAACTATGCTTTACTTAATATAGGGCGAGACCACTATATTAGCTTGCCTGGTATTCATACATAGGTATATGTACTCTTCGAGACTTTTCCAGAGTCTAGTAGGACTCTTCCCTGTAGGGGGCAGGAAGCTCTAACATAGTTTATAGTTAGTTGAAAAGATGTATAACGGTAACATCTTAGGTCTCTAGGTCTAGTCCACCGGGGAAAAATTACCTCCGGGGAGTACGGCACGTTCTGAGAATCCACAGATACAGTAATGCTCTAGTATACTTCCATCAGGACGACATGGCTTGAGCCCAAAAAACGGATTTTGAGCGAAGCGAAAAATCTATTTTTGGGTGAGATGGCCATGTCGTCCTGATGGACCCGCCCTTGTCTTTCTAAGAAAGGGCTGTAGGACCCCTCCCTACATACAGTATCTGTAGCACCTCGTGTATGCTACAAGGAATACAGATGGCGCCAGGATTGGCGCCAGGCACGCATACGAATCGGAGGATAGGGAGCCTTGGGAGCGGCTCCCCTTTTTCTTTCCCGAATTCGTTTCTTGTCAATCGCCTCCTACGAGACGAAATCTCTGTCCAGGATGCAGATTGCCATGTGGCGTATCAAGAATACGTCCTCTGATATGTCGCGATATCCCTTTCACGAGGGATACTCGCTCCAGGAGTTAGAATTCTGGTACCTTAAGGTAAATTCTCTGGGAATATCGCCGTAGTTGTAATATACCCTAGGAAGCTACCCTATAGGAACTTCCATCAGGACGACATGGCCATCTCACCCAAAAATAGATTTTTCGCTTCGCTCAAAATCCGTTATATATATATATATATTTATTTATTTATATATGTATATATATATATATATATATATATATATATATATTTGTGTGTTCGTCAGGCTCAAATTTATCTCTGAATCAACTCAGAGCGAAAATCACTATTTTATTCGCAGAGCGGATCCTGACAGTACACCCGCAGGTCACGATCCGAGGAAAGTTGCCTCATCCCTAAATTTCTTTAATTGTATGGATTTTGAACATCTCCGTTCATACACGGGCTGGAAGTCTTCCAGAGTGTTCTTTCGTCACTATGCGAAGCAAGTAGAGGAACTAAAGAGATCTGTGGTAGCAGTGGGTCGTGTAGTTAACCCTACTGTTTAACTCTGCGAGGAACAGTGGTCTTAATTGGGACGATTAAGTCCAGGGTGAGTGTGTAGGTACATACTGTACTACAAACTAAATGAGGGCACCGAGTGCCCACATAGACTGTTCCTTTTTTCAAAGGTGAACCTAGCATAAGTACAGACATGTGTGCCGAGCGTTTCTAACGCTAATGTGATTGATTTGTAATACAGACTTTTATGACTTGATACCTCGGTATCTTAAAAAAGTGGCATTTAATGTTTTTTCTTTCAGATAAACAAGTTCTGTTTACTATCATACTTATGCTTAAAGTTTTGGGTTATCCTCTATAAATATATATATATATATATATATATATATATATATATATATATATATATATATATATATATATATATATATATATATATATATATATATATATATATATATATAATATGTTATTAATATATATATATATTATATATATTATATATTATTCTATAGATATTATATATATTATATGTTATTATATTATATATATATAATTTATATAATATTATTATTATATATTCTAATAGATATATTTATTATATAATAATATATATTTTATTATAATAACTATATAAATATATTTTATATATTATTATTATATATATAATTATATAATACAATATGTATATATTAATATATATTATATATTATATATAAAACTATATTATATTATATATATAATATATATTTTATATATAATATATATATATATATCTTCCCTGTAGGGGGCAGGATATCTAACATATATTATAGTTAGTTGAAATAGATGTATAACGGTAACATCTTAGGTTCTATATATAAAAATATATATATATTATAGATATACATATATATAATATCTATATAT
>NC_090732.1:86688808-86700905 GCF_036898095.1 Palaemon carinicauda | reverse complement strand
ATGTGTTGTGACCTGATTCCGTTGAACTAAAGTTTGTGTTTATTTTCTTTACATCATTTAACCGGTATATACATATATACATATATATGTGTATATATATATATATATATATGTATATATATATATATATATATAATATATCTATATCTATCTATATATATATATATATATATATGTATATATATACATATATATATATATATATACATATATATATATATGTATATATATATATATATATATATGTATATATATATACTGTATATGTATATATATAAATTTATTTATAAATGTGTATATATATATATATATATGTGTGTGTGTGTGTGTGTTCGTATATATATATATATATGTGAGTATGTATATACAGTATATATATATATATATATACAGTGATACCCCTGGATACGAAAGTTTCTGCTTACGAAAAATTCAGGATACGAAAAGCGATTCGAAGATTTTTATGCCCCAATATACGAATAAAATTTCAGGATACGAAAACCTTACGAGATCCCAACTTGTCGCCGAGAGTAATTTTAAAAAGCGCGCGCCGCCAGACTTTGAACTTGGGTAGACTCACTTACAGCCTCCCGCTCACCCATTGGTTATCTCCCTACTCAGATGCTAGCTGACCCCATAAGATCCTGCTCTCCTATTGGTCGGCAACTATCCCAGCTTGCTTACGCACGGGCGTTCATCTCTCTCTCTCTCTTTTCGTTCCGACCGCGGTATTGTTAACAGACATTGTGTGCTTTCGCTTGTTTGACGTAGTTTTAAATACAGTACATTGCACATTCGTACGCCACGTGTTATCGTTGTTGAACATTCGTTACTGTGCACTGTACTGTATTAGTGTTTACTATACATAGTACTGTATATAACGTACGTAGTGTATTATATTACGTATTACTGTAGCCATGGGTCCCAAGAATATTGCCGAAGGAAAGAAGAAGAAGACGATGCTCTCGATGGAGACGAAACTTGAAATCGTAAAAAAGTACGAGTCTGGCATGCGTTTAAGTGCGATCGCCAAGGAGTACGGCCGGAATCCGTCTACGATAGGCACCATCCTGAAGCAGAAGGCGGCCATCAAAGCAGCGGCACCCTTCTAAGGGCGTCACTATTTTCTCCAACAAGAGAACCCACTTGCATGACGAGATGGAGAGGCTGCTTCTTGTGTGGGATCAAAGACAAATAGATCTCAGGAGACACCATCACTGAGACTACAATTTGCCAGAAGGCCTCCGCCATTTTCGTTGATCTCGTGCATTCTCAGGCCAAAGAAGGGCAGGAGAAGGAACATCCCAGCAGTCACCCCCAGAGTTCAAGGCTTCTCGGGGGTGGTTCGAGGAAATTCAAGAAAAGGACTGGCATTCATTCCGTGGTACGGCATGGGGAGGCAGCCCGCTCGGACACGAAGGCCGCCGAAGCCTTTGTTAAAACGTTCGACGAGTTGACTCTGCAGGAAGGCTACAGTTCGCAGCAAGTTTTCAATTGCGACGAAACCGGGCTTTTCTGGAAGAAAAATGCCTTGTCGGACATTCATCACGGTGGAGGAGAAGAGGCTACTCGGACATAAGCCCATGAAGGACAGGCTTTACCCTTGCTTTTTGAGCAAACGCCAGTGGGGACTGCAAGATAAAGCCCCTGTTGGTGTACCATTCTGAAAATCACCGAGCCTTCAAAGCCCACAAAGTCATCAAGGGAGAACCCTTCCCGTGATGTGGAGGGCGAATGCTAAAGCCTGGGGTAACGCAGGCAACTTTTCATTGATTGGGTGAATGTCTGCTTCGGTCCGACTGTCCGAAAATATTTGGAAGAAAAAGCGCCTAACTATGAAATGTCTGCTGGTGTTATGATAATGCTCCAACTCACCCCTCCTGGCCTCGAAGAATATCTTCTGGCCGAGTATTCCTTCATAAAGGTCCTGTATCTACTGCCTAACACCACCCTCTCCTCCAGCCCATGGACCAGCAAGTTATTTCAAATTTTAAAAAATTGTACACGAAGCATCTCTTCCAGAGATGTTTCCAAGTCACACAGAGAGTACAAACCTCACTCTGCGTGAATTCTGGAAAGATCACTTTTGATATTGTGATATGCCTCAAACTCATCGATCTCGCTTGGCAGGAAGTTTCGAGGCGTACCCTGAACTCATCTTGGAGGAAGCTGTGGCCTGATGCTGTCTCTGCACGAGACTTTGAGGGGTTCGGGAAGCCTGGAGGCGAAGCCGAGATCGTTGACGATCCTGAACCCATTCAGCAGTCTGAGGTGGCTGACATTGTACATCTTGGTACGTCCACGGGGCTGGAAGTTAGCGCCGAGGATATAGATGAACTTATCGAGGAGCACCACGAGGAGTTGACAACGGACGACCTGAAGGAGTTGGAGACGAGTCAATAAGTGTTGTTCAAGAGCAGTTCTCTAGCGGTGATGAGGAGAATGTTACACCTTTGAAAACGGCAGACATTAAGGGAAATTCTCGCGATGTTTCCATAAAATGGCCGACTACGTCAAAAAGGAACATCCAGAAAAAATTTATACCAACCGTGCGCTTTCAGCCACTGCAATGACGTTTGCCTAACGCATTTTAGAAATGTGTTGAAAAGTAGGCAGAAACAAGCTTCAATGGATAGTTTTCTTTATTAAAGAGGCCAGCGGTATTAGTAGGCCAAGACGAAGGTGAAAGTGAAGAAAAGAACAGAAAAGAGGAAGTGATGAAGAATTAGAAGGTGAAAGTAAAGAAAAGAAACAGAAAAAAGAAAGTGATGAAAGAAGTAGAAGAAATTTAGAAATATGAAAAAAGTAAAGTTATAAAAAAAGCAAAAAAAAAAAAAAAATCAATTTTAAGTTTTTATGTTACCGTTAAGTGTTAAAGTAATTTTTTTCTTTCATTTTATTAGTTTTCAATACGTAATGTTAAGTGTTAATTATTTCTGCAATTTTTTTATTTCGTAAAGTTTAAGTGTTAATGTGTTAAGTGTGTAAATTACTGTACGTAGTCTGTCACTTGTTACGTTTTCTGCATTATGCCATCCTCCTCTGCCGCGACTTCGCTATCGGACATCGTCTCAATCAAAAGGTAAGTCCAACTTTTTTGTTACACTAATTAACTGTAACCTTTTTTTTTCAGGGTATCAATCCTTAATTTAGGGTGTACGTACAGGGAACTATACACCTTCACTGATCCAAATGCTTTACAAACATTACCGTAACTTTTATACAGTAGTAAAGAAAACGGACCGTTTTCTTAGGGCTTGGAGGGGATAACTAGGCTATAACTACATCATTGAATAATCTCATGGCAGTTTCTGGAATGGATTAGGCTGGTTTTAACTACAGTTTAGCGTGTTTATGAAAGAAAGTGATGAAGAAGTAGAAGAAAATTTAGGAAAATATGAAAAAAGTAAAGTTATAAAAAAGCAAAAAAAAAAAAAAATCAATTTTAAGTTTTATGTTACTGTTAAGGTGTTAAAGTAATTTTTTCTTTCATTTTTATAGTTTTCAATACGTAATGTTAAGTGTTAATTATTTCTGCCATTTTTTTTATTTCGTAAAGTTTAAGTGTTAATGTGTTAAGTGTGTAAATTACTGTACGTAGTCTGTCACTTGTTACGTTTTCTGCATTATGCCATCCTCCTTCTGCCGCGACTTTCGCTATCGGACATCGTCTCAATCAAAGGTAAGTTCCAACTTTTTTGTTACACTAATTAACTGTAACCTTTTTTTTCAGGGTATCAATCCTTAATTTAGGTGTACGTACAGGGAACAATACACCTTCACTGATCCAAATAGCTTTACATACAGTACCGTAACTTTTTATACAGTAGTAAAGAAAACGGACCCGTTTTCTTAGGGTTTGGAGGGGATAACTAGGCTATAACTACCATCATTGAATAATCTCATGGCAGTTTCTGGAATGGATTAGGCTGGTTTTAACTACAGTTTAGCGTGTTTATGAAAGAAAAGGTGTCTTTTCGTAAGGCTTGGAACGGATTAGGCTATTTACATATAAAACGCGACTCAGGATACGAAAAAATCAGGATATATGAAACCGTATCCTGAACGGATTACTTTCATATCCTGAGGCATCACTGTAAAATCATCTCCTCCTATGCCTATTGACACAACGGGGCCTCGATTAGATTTTACCAGGCGTCTTTATCTTGAGCTTTTAAATGAATACTTCTCCAATCTTCATATCTTATTTCACGTTTCATAGTCCTCAACCATGTAGGCCTGGGTCTTCTAGTTCCTTGAAAAAATGGTGTAATAATCTCTCTTGGGGAGTACGAAGAGCATATCAAAACCATCTCCACCTACCCCTTACCAATGATCTTTTTCCACATATGGAACTCGGGTAATCTCTATTACTTTCCTTTCTAATCCTGTCCTGCCATCTAAACTCCAAATTATTCTTCTGGGGGCTTTGTTCTCGAATCTACAAAATCTATTGGATATTTTTTTTATTGTCAGACCACAACCAATGCCCATACAGTAACACCAATCTCACTAAATTGATATATAGCCTGATTTTATATGTAATTTCAGGCGATTTGATTTCCAAAATTTTTAATTAACTTACCTATTGTCTAATTTGTTTTTTTTAATCTTTCATTAAACGCATGTGATATTTCATGCATTTTGGTAAGCAGGCTTTGCAAGTCCTTTGCTGCTCTGCTAATAAGGACAGAAGGACAGCGTTAACAGAATACTCTAGGGTAAGCTAATTTCCTATTAACAATCCAGTCCAATCCATCTCCACCATCTCAAAATGTTCGATGCATTACAAAATCCATGAGGAGGATAAGCAACACAGGCGACAACACATTCCCTTGAGGTACTCCATTACTCACTAGAAATTCATTTGATAGGACTAGACTAAAATTAACTTTGCTATTGCATAGGATCATGAACAGATTTAAGCAAATTTACATGTTTAAGAAAAACTCCATATTAATGCTGGACTCTCCACAAAATTTGCCTGCGCACACCGTCAAAGGCTTTATCATTGTCCACAAATGCCATCAAAAGTGGATTTCTATATTCTACAAATTGCTGTAACGCATGTCATAAAATGAAAAATTTAGTCAGTACAGCTTCTACCTTTTTCTAAATCCTGCTTTTTCCTCCGCTGAGCTTTTCATTAGTATTTCTCATTAGGGTCTTTAGAATAAGCATACTACAACACACACACCACACACACATATATATACTATTATATATAAATATATATATATATATATATATATAAATATATATAATATATATATATTAAATATACTATATATATACTGTATATATATATATATACATATAGTATATATATATATATATGTGTGTATGTATGTATGTGTATATATTTGTAGATATACAAATATAGAAATATATATATAATATATATATATACAATATATTATATATATATACATATATATATACAAATATATATATATATATATATATACATATATATGAATATATATATATGTATATATATAATATATATATATATCATGTCTTTTCAAAATACTTTCAAACGATTTAAGCTTCAACGTGTATTGAAAGCCGATGATGGGCCATAAAGTGCAAAGAGAAAATTAGATCATTTAACCTTTGTACAAAACTGAAATATAGATGATATAAATCCTTATTTATTCAAAGGTCCCTCATAATTAGATATACAGAATTATTGCACAAAGTTCAAAAGAGTATGTTCCTAGCTTAGAATCAACGTCGAAGATAGCTAGCCCTGGAAAACTTTCAATGGGTGTTTCTGTATATCTGGTAAAAAGCAGTCTACCTAATTTAATGGCCTGAATCCTTCACAAAAAAAAAAAAAATGGCAATGCAAATTTTATTGGTATCAAGGTTATCTACAGTCCATCAATCAATCTTAATATATATTTTATAATATCACGTATTGCTATGAAATTTATTCAGAAAATTGATAATAGGGACATAACAATATATACCAAACTCGTTTGCACTAACCAGCATCTTTTGTTGGTCATTTCGAAATTATTTTATATTTCGGGAATTGATCAGTATAATAATCTCACTTGATATACTTTGCTAGATATGAGAGTCCGAATTATAAGAGTTTGGTCTAACAGCTTCGGTACCTGCCGATAGGGCATTATCCAAACAACCAGTTGCAATGAACTACTATGCATTTCTTGGCCGTGTCCAATTGATTTTCGCTGATATAATCCTACCAAAACATCGGATATGAGTCCCATGGTTGGATATAGGTATTTGAAGCCACAGCCTAGGGCAAACATATGCAATAATGTCTAATGTGAATAACAAACCCACTTACCAGAGTAAATATAAGAAATTGAAAGGGTAACAGCTAAATTTAGACGCACCCAGAGAGAGACTTATGTAGACTTCATTACTGGAGGCCCTCCCACTCACTTGATACTCTACTGTAGTATGACGTGGTTACTAGAAACTCCAGTCGTATAGCCACTTATATGAATGAAGACACACAAACAGCTACCTTATACACTTCTTCTTCTTCTCTCTCTCTCTCTCTCTCTCTCTCTCTCTCTCTCTCTTCTCTTTATATATATATATATATTATATATGATATATATATAAAACTATATATATATATATATATATATATAAGGAGATCAGTAGAATAGGTAAATTGTTAAATATGGTTGATGAAGCTAGTCAGTGAGATAGTTTGCAGTCGAGAAAGAATCTGTCATCTCTTATTCTTATTGTGAAAATTTAGAAATACATTAATATAAACAAGGCAGTCTTGCAGCCACGAGGACAACATGCCAGGCCTGCCATAAGTGAAGCACCAGACAGCAGTCACGTACAACAGATTGGCTTTGACGTATGAATGTTCTGCTGTCCTCCCCCTGTTATCAGCCTGTTTACTATTGTGAATGGAAAGTTTACTGGGTATTACGTCTGATGTCATAGTACACGTCACAACTAGCCTCTCTCTGGGTGCGTCTAAATTTAGCTAAGTTACCCTTTTAATTTCTTATATTTACTCTGTTAAGTGCCTTTATTATTCACATTAGACATTACTGCATATTTTTGCCAATCAGGCTGTGGCTTCAAATGCCTATTTCTAAAATGTGACCCATACCCGATGTTTTGGTAGGATTTTGTCAACGAAAATCAATTGGACACGGCCCTGAAATGCATAGTAGTCTCCACGTGATCACACCAACCAGACGAAAAAAAAAAATCTTTATGATCTAGATTCTAGAATATGTAGATTAAGCAAGAACTTTTTTTTATTATCAATAATAATAATAAACAAGCTACAACCATGGTTGGAGAACCAGAATGATACAAGCCAAAGGGCTCCAATAGGAAAAGCAGCTCAGTGCGGACAGAAAATAGAAAAACAACATAAGTGATATAATAAGAAAGTTAAAGGTGTCTTTATCTAAATAGATATCAAATGTAAAAAGAAAAAAAATCATGTGACAGCAATAAAAGAATGCCAACAAAATTCATATTCAGTTTCGGTTAGTTTTAATTGTAAAGCATTGCCTTGCAGTAATATAGAACTAAATTTTCTGTGAAAATTTGTGATTATGTTAAATAACCATTGAACAGCATAAGAAAACAGACTTGAAATGTCAAAACCTAATCTATACGCCGTTTCAAATTATCCACTGTTCAGTGCCTAATTTTCTTGTGTTATAAAGTTACACTATCTACAATTCAAATACAACGAAACCAATTTATATTAACCATAGCATGAATATTGGAGTATTTCTCGATTCTCTTTGAACTTTCAGAATAGTAGAAAAAGTGGGTGGGATAAAACTAGAGCTCCCCAAAGAGCAACATCAACTGAAAATTTGAAAGCAGTAACAAATTTAAGAACCGTTGCTTTGCCAAGGACTGGGAACCAAGGGGTCATTCTGTCTATACTGAAGGCTTCAAAATTAAAACATTGAATATATAAAAAGTTTAAACATTGCAAAACGCAATCTCAAAATTTGTGCATACACTTCCCATCCGTCGCTAATAATATAACTTTTATTTTGTTCGTCAAATCTAGTGGCATTCCTCTGCTTTATGTTCGATTATTTAATGGTCTTTCTATAGCTAATGGCTTTCAATGCACTTCTACTCGACATGCGTTTAGTGAAGTTTCACCTCTCAAAACTTCTTCCACCTTTTCGTTGAAGCATCTTAGATGGTCTACTCGAAAGACTTTTGTTCTCCTTTCTAATACGTAAGAGGTTAATTAAGTCTACAAATTCTAGTCAATACTGCAATAAAGTCATTATCTCCAATTCTCTCTTTAGATTTATATACACTTCTTTATTGATCTCAAAATGTAAGATATCTGTGAGAAAAATTTTAGAGGATCGAAATTCTCTTAAACTATCTGGAAAACTGCATAACTGAAAAGTGATAATTTGATATATTATCTTCATCAAATGAATTCAAAATTTATACTGTTCTTCCTTGTCAATCCTTTAATGAAATACTATCCTCACTTTAGAGTCGCTTTTGTTACTTCCAATTTTCCTTGAATAGATTAAGAATAATTGATATCATTAATGCGTCTATCGTTTGGTTTTATTATCTGTCATTGCACAGCAGATTGCTTCTTAACTGTGCTGCAGTGGGTTTGTTATTTTGGCTTTGATCGAAGGCATACCTGCTTCCGTATCGCTCTTGAGATAATAATGATAATGATAATGAGAGTTGTAGTTATTATTGATCCTTGTCATGTAACTTTCACCCTCAGTAACCTTCAGTCTAACTCTAGTTTCACCAGATGAAATGAACTCACGATAATTATAAGATGAAAATGATACGGAAAATGCAAACAAAATACATAATAGCCATCACGAAACGGTCGACGACAATGTCAGACAACACCCCTCTTGTAGATTAGGGAGATACATCTTAAAGGAAATGATCCATAAGAGACACTTGTTGAGGAATTTATGTTTTTTTTTTTCATATTAATCTTAGAATGTTATTTATACTGTTAAGGTGACGGGGACTTTCATAGAAGAAGAAGGGTTCTGAGACGTAAAATAATGTTGTATAATCAAATTTTTTCTAAGTGGTGACTACGAAATCATTTGCGTTTATTAACAACGAAATGAATAACTTTACCTTTTAACTTTTACATCATAAGTAAATCTGAACTGAGATAAGTTTGAAATTGAGATGCCAATATTTTTATCTGATTATTAGAATTTATGAAACTGTTATTTCTATCTAGGTATACCTTACACTTGTCCAACACTGAATGCAATTACTACTTCGCAATCTTGAAAATTTGACAAAGATTTAAATTTCAGCCTCAAAGGAAATACACGTCCATTTGCCTGCAAGCTATCTCGACACAAACGAACAAACAGACAAACACAAGCAGAGTCCGTCCAGCGAGCACCATATGAGTGAATGAAAGGCAGCCTCGGTCACGGCATCACCAACGGCAACTAACTTTGAGAGAGGAAACAACCAAAGCAATTAAACTCTCTGCAGTGAAAGCATTCCAGCAAGATCTTCAGAGGGGTCGTTAATTAATCTGTTAGTACAGAGAATAATGAAGGGAGTCAAGGAGGAGAGAGCTATTGATTCTCCTCTTGCATGACTGAAAATTTGCATACAATCTGGAAGGACGCACTGGTAATTTCACTCTACTAGTCACAAGTACAAATAATATATCCAAGTTTATATTGGATTAAAACGAAATTTACATAAAAATCTATTTCCAGTATGCTATTGTTATAACTTCTTTACCGAGAGTTAATTTATAAAATTGCCGGTCTTCAGCCTGAATTTACCTTTGTGCAGTGTGATTATTACCAGTGCAGTTCAGGAAATTTCTTTCTCTGATAAACAATAATAATAATAATAATAATAATAATAATAATAATAATAATAATAATAATAATAATAATAATAATAATAATGAAAAAATCATAATTGTTAGTTGAATGTAGGATAAGAGCATTTTATTTTCAAATATTACAGAGCAACGGGAAATTAATCTTCACTCTCTCTCTCTCTCTCTCTCTCTCTCTCTCTCTCTCTCTCTCTCTCTCTGTCTCTCTCTCTCTCTCTCTCTCTCTCTCTCTCTCTCTCTCTCTCTCTCTCTCTCTCCTCTCTCTCTCTCTCTCTCTCTCCTCTCAATTATCATTAATTTCCTTTTGTTCCTAGATCATAATGAATATCACCCCTTAATGTTCCAAATGCTTTCAACAACACTATTATTAACATAAAAACTTTAATGTTAAATTGTGTATATTGTATTAAAATTTAATCAAATTACCATAACTCTTCTCATTTTAGTTATAGTGATGTCAATAATCATGGTGGGGATACTCAAATTCATTGTCATTATTACCGTCATTAATCGAAGAAAACTATTAAAACATAAGAATACTTTCAACCATTGTAACCGAGTTCCTGCATCAAGAAAAGATCGAGGTGAAAGGTACAATTATACAGTATGTGGGTACCGATGTAATTCTTGCATTATAATTAGTCGGTATTAAGTCATAAACATTCTGTGGTTCGTTGTCCAAATTTCTGGGTCAGGATGATGGGGACCAAAAGGGAATACAGCAATCTTATATTCCTTCTTCCAAGATACCAGAAACAAGGGAAACACTTATTTTCTAAAAAGAAAAAAAGGAAAAGATAAAGGTAAACTTAATCAGCATCACTGGACGGTCATGACATCAATTGTCGAGAAAGATATGAACACCAATATTGAAATACTGGACTAGACAACAAACACTGAACGTATCTCCTTTCTCGAGGTATTATATAAATAAAAGAAATAATCATTATTCAACCTCCATTACGAAGAGCCATTCGAGTTCACATCATGAAAACCTCTGCAAGACAATCAGACGGCCGTAGAGAATTGTCTCGATACATGACAAGGCGAATGAATATTGGCATAGGTAGTAAGTTGGCCAAGGCACCAACAACCCGATGAGACTACCGCTAGAGTTATTGGGTACTATGACTGGGTAGAGTACTATCTACCCGGTCAGAATACCAGGTCAACCCACTCGCAGGTAAATTGGGGGTTAGCGGGGATTAAAGGGGTAAACGTTAAGTGGGGGTTAGTTTCGTGACGTCACAGAGCTCCATTGGCCCGCGAAAGAGTACCATTCAGCATTAGCTTGCTTTGCAAAAGTTCAGTTTTCTTCATTATCCCGTTGAAAATAACATTTCTATTTCAGAAAAAAAATAATATTATAAGCTATTTTGATGACTACATTTCGTTACAAAATACTTCCTGTGAGAAAGTTTTTAAGGAAAATGGTTTAAAAAGTCGCATATCAGAAAAGAACAAATATTATCCAAATCCTTTATGGAAATATTGTTTCACCAAATGTACAATTAAGCAATGTGCATGCATATTTAGATACATTTCTAAACTAATCATTTACTAATGACTCAAAACTAAATCTTAAAAATATCTATTAAAATAAAGTTGTACAAACACACAATAGAAATAAGTAATCATGATTATTACATTTTACAATCTTCTAACTTTAATAGTTATTTTCCTTGTAGAAGTTATTTCTTTTAGTTAATATTATTATTCTAAAAATATTTCGTCAACGAACAAAATAAGTGACTAAAAGTGGTAATCCCATTTTATTAGGAATATCTAATGCTATTTTTTACTAATCTGTGATAACTTTTATTTTTTTTTTTTTTTCAATATTCTTTATCGGATCAGTTAATTCTTTTGATGCCTTCACCAATTCCTTATTTGCTGAGCTAATTATACCTGCCCACGAATCGTCCCCCTTTAATACAGATTTGTGCATTAGGGAAACTTGAGGGCAATGGAACCGGCGAAACAGTCTAGCCCTTTCTATTTTGCATCATCCATATGTCCAATTATCAACTTCCTCTATACTTTTTGTAACATCATTTCCTTCACCGTCGCATTCATCGGGCAGACAAAATATCATCGCATATAGCCTTAGATCACGTTGTAGCAATTTTTCATCTTTATCTTGAGAGAGAGAGAGAGAGAGAGAGAGAGAGAGAGAGAGAGAGAGAGAGAGAGAGAGAGAGAGAGAGAGAGAGAGAGATTATTATCAAGAAAATA
>NC_090732.1:86628808-86678808 GCF_036898095.1 Palaemon carinicauda | reverse complement strand
AAAAAGATAGAGCTACAAAATGAAAAAGAAACTCCTTA
The DNA here is from genome assembly GCF_036898095.1 of Palaemon carinicauda. Classification (NCBI taxonomy): domain Eukaryota; kingdom Metazoa; phylum Arthropoda; class Malacostraca; order Decapoda; family Palaemonidae; genus Palaemon; species Palaemon carinicauda. The sequence goes on along the minus strand of NC_090732.1, from coordinate 86,678,770 downwards.
AGTTAAAATAAAAAGTAAAAACAACTAGCACATACATCCTGTAAGTGCTAAAACATTTGTTTATTTTCTTGAGTGAATAAATGTTTACAAGATGTATAATAAAAGTTTTACACTACTACATTGATATTTCATGTAGGTAGTAATAAATCCACGTATTTTTTCCTTAAATCCATTTTGTATCCCTTACTCATATCAATCCAATTTTTGCTACACTTTTATAACTGACATTTAGCCATAAACAACTGACACGTAAATATTGCAACCCCGCATAACGCCTCCGTTAAGCTATCTTTCTCATACAGGGTTTGTGGCATTTAATTTGCAGCACCATATCCTGAAGCAATTATTCCTGAACATTTTCGTGCGATGATATTTGGAAAAATTCAGGAATACTTCCATTCATATATCAAGCCTGACCCGATTCCCTTTCGACCTGAAACCCCAAGAGAGCACTTTGTTTTTAGGGGCCACACGACAAGTTTTGTTCCAAAAAGAAATGGAATCAAAATGACACAATCGGCTTTTCTACTCTCGTTGAGTTGTAAAAGGATTGGTATGTTATGTAAGATGGGGTCATGCTTTTATCTTCTATTCTTTTAGTTCCTTTCATTCTCTTATTTGCTTTCACTTGATGACATTACGTTTAAAGAATGGCAGGATTTAGTGCCATCTAGTATTTTGGAGTATTAGGCTATTTGCTTCAAATTATCATTCCATATACTTATATAACATACTATTTTCTGTGCCCTATATATTACAAATGAATACGATAGTATGTCTTTATATATGCCTTCTTGTTTCTCTGTACCGCCAACTTTCATTTCCATTTCATCATCATTTCTCAATTTTTTCAGATACTTCTCATTACGTCTTTTAAGTACCAAACTTAAGGATCGTTCTTTGATATGAGAGGCATCATTATTAGTAGAGGCATTATTATTCTTTGATTCTTATAGGAATGGTCTCATCGACCAAATCCCACTTATTTTACCTTCAATTGCAAGTTAAGAGTTTTCGATTCCTTTTCATTCGAATTATTCGATTCTGCAAGTGCTGGTTCTTTGCTTACAATACAATAGGCTACACATTTTTCGAAGTATTCATTACGAAAAAATTTCCATCTTTTTCTACGGGCTATACAAGAAAACCATTTCTTTTCTTTTCAATAATCTTTCTCCGAATGCAATATTGGCAACAACCATTCTTAGAATTTGGATTTAAGGCTTAGGAGTAGCACCTCGCAGTAGCATTCTGAATATAGAATTAATAGGTTGGACGGCAGGATTGAAGAAAGAAGCTGGAAGACAGGTATGATATATGCTAAAAAAAGAATGCGACTAAGGGCCGAAGGATCGCTGCAAACACCCATAAGTGATCTCTACTCTGAAGGTACAACTGATAAAAAGAAAACAAATTATAAAAAGCGTACAGTATTTATTTTTTTGTAAAAAAAACAAAAATGCAGTTAACGCAGTAATTAAAAAAATAATGTACAAATAACTAAGGACTAAGTCAGTTCTGCAGATAATTTAAAATCAAATGTTAAGAATCAAGAGGTATGCCTACGTTTAATAACTTAACATAATTTCAAGTTTTAAAAACAATTTCTTTCTTTTTAGCACATACGAGCTTATTAATAATTTTACGTTTACAATGTATTGATTCTAATTTGCATATTATATATATTTAAGTTGATAAAGTCTAATAAACATTTAATTCTTAATGATTATCTGCTCTACAAAACTAATCATTAAACATAGCGTGAAAAATCCTGACGCTATTTTTTTGGGGGGACGGAGAGAGAGAGAGAGAGAGAGAGAGAGAGAGAGAGAGAGAGAGAGAGAGAGAGAGAGAGAGAGAGAGAGAGAGAAACTAAATTGCATTGGATTATGAATTTTAGGACCACGTACAGGCTCAAAGAATTGCATACTAATAAATGGAAAAGAAAAAAATGACTACCGTTTGAGGAGGCTTCAGAAGTAAACTAATTAAAGAGAATTTTACTCCATTTTGTAAAATGGAATTATGATAATTGATATACCAGTATTCTGATATTCTATTCATAAAGGACGTGCAATCTATACAAATTCTCTTAATATCAATCGTGAATTTGTGTATATCACAACGCATACGCACATTCACACACACACACTCTCTCTCTCTCTCTCTCTCTCTCTCTCTCTCTCTCTCTCTCTCTCTCTCTCTCTCTCTCTCTCTCTCCCTCATACACATACATACATATGTATATATATATATATATATATATATATATATATATATATATATATATATATATATATATATATATATATATATATATATATATATATATGTATATATATATATATATATATATATATATATATATATATATATATATATATATATATATATATATATATATATATATATATATATATATATATATATATATATACATACATACATACATATATATATATATATATATATATATATATATATATATATATATATATGTATGTATATATATACTATATATGGTTTAGGAGTGGGAAAAACTGTGTAAAATTTCAAAGCAATTCCCATATGGAAGGTCTGAAGTCATCTGCATGACCAGCATTGAGATACCAGAGCTCTGGCCTCCGTCAACATTTTTTTTTTTCTTTTTTTTTTTTTTTTTTTGACGAGGGCCCTTCTTTCCTCTCGTGTGTGTGATAACTTGATCTGTGGATATTGGCTTAATTAGAAAGTCTTTTAAGATATTCGATGATCAATCTATCTTGTGAAAATATTTTAATTCTTTCATTCTACCTTTTTTTTTTTTTTTTTTTTTTGTAACATTCTCCTATCTATTCTTAAACTGTTGGACAAAAACTTGCGGTCTAATGAATTTCTCCTTTCCCTATCTGGGTATTGATTTATTGTACCTTCCTGTACGTAGTAATAGGTATGGATTTAATAATAACAGTTTTGCGTTATCCACCATAAGCTTCAATACTACACAGTAATATAGAAGTTTTATTCCAGCCGTGACTAGATTGTGCCATGAGCTTCTTAATCAAGCAGTTAAATCGATGGAATTTCAGAAGTTCAAACATGAAGCGAATGTTCTAGATTAAACTGGCCGACATAAGTGTCTGTAGTTGATAAATGACATATCTATTTCAATGTTACTACTGATATTAAATTATGCTATATTATCGATTCATTACTTTTTATACAGTAAGCCCTTGAGCTTATAGTATTCTTGTTTTACAATTAAGGTTGTACCTTATATAATAATAATAATAATAATAATAATAATAATAATAATAATAATAATAATAATAATAATAATAATAATAATAATAATAACAACGAAGTAGTTTTCCATGTGATCATGTACTGCTATTCAACCATGGCTTCTAAGCATTGTCCAACTGAAGTGAGTGTTGGCCGAAATGGTAAAATGTCTGTCAGCTTATTGTCCCTAATGGAGTAGGTTGGAATTCTCAATTTAGTTGAGAAAATAGAGAAAGTCTTTTTCTGAAGTCAGCAGCTTGCATGGAATGAACGAGCTCCCTTGGCTTCTTTCATTGCTAAAGTCAGTATAATAGCACGTGACAGTGTTTTGGCGAAAGCTCAAAATGCAGTGAATTTATGGATTGAAGATATGGCCAAGAGAAGAACACAGATTAACTCCCGTATGTTGCAACAGAAGGTCTTAGATCTCCATAAATTCTCCAATAGCGTCAATTTATGTTCTGGTAAAGAAATAAAACCATTTGCAGCAGGTAAGGTATGGGCTTTTATATTCAAGAGGGGCTATAGTTCGAAATATAATGATATTACGAAAAAAATCAGAAATTGCGCATCAAAAGGCATCAACTGTATATCTATCAGTGTTAAAAAAAAAAAAAAAAAAAAAAAAAAATAAGGCCAATACAATCTGATTCAAGTGTTCAACTGTGATGAGACTAGGACTTTTTTGATAGGCCTGTAGGATATATATTCAATAAAGACCAAATCAGTCATGCAGGTTCAATGCCCAGAAGGATCGGTTGACCTTAGGTTAAGGCATTTTTATTTCTCTAAGAACCTGTCTGTCTTGAAAGAAAAGTACGAACAAATGCTTTCCGTTTTCAAGGAAAATAATTCCTATACCTTGCTCATTGTTATTCTCTTTTAACAGGAATTCAAATAATGATTCTTTCCTGAAGAGAATGCATACCCTGATATGCTATGGCCGCAATTTAAGGCAATTGCTGATTTTCAGCAATGCTCCCTGACATTCCAAGATATATTCACGGGAAATGAAAGTATGCATGTCGAATTTCTCCTACAAAACACAACCTCACTCTTACAGACTCTTGATCAAGGCATCACAAGTGTGTAAAAGCCTCCTAAACTTGGCCGATAACATCATTGACTTTATAAATAAAAGATATAATGATGTACATACAGCACTGTACCTATAACGAAGTAAATGTGTTTTCCTTTTAATAAATCGTGCTATGTATGTATACATCATAAGAGACCCTACAGAATGTCAGGAGAATTCGTATAAAACACGATTGAAATTCCATTTTCCGTGAAATAGTAAATTCCTTAATTTAATTTTTTCTCCTATTCAGAACGTACGCAACTACACTTTTTAATATACAAAAGATGTTTAATGTTGATCTTTTTGAAAACTCAAAGGAAAATTCCTGAAAATCCTCCGACATAAAGGATACGAAAATCGTATGTAATAATGACTGGCTGAATACGAAACTAGAATGTATTACAATACTTATAAAGCACGTGATGAGTTCATACTTCAATTCGTAAGAGAAAACATACCACCTACACTATATTACAGTAGGAATAAAATTTGTCAACAAAATCCTGAGCGTGAGGCTGACATGAATCCCTCTGGACTTAAATAGTTTATATATATATATATATATATATATATATATATATATATATATATATATATATATATATATATATATATATATATATATATATATATGTATAATATAAATATATGTCTCGCAGGAATTTTATACAGGAGAGGGGGTTCCCAGCCCCCTTGTCCCGTCCCTTTTAGTCGCCTCTTACGACACGCAGGGATAACGTTGGCGCTATTCTAATTTTCATATGCCCCCGCGGCCACAGGGGGCATTTAGAAGTAGAAGGATGGATGTATTGGCTTTGTGTGAGACAAAGATGAAAGGAAAAGGTGAAGTGATGTTTGGTGAAATGTCTGGTAGAGTGTCTGGGATTGAAAGGGGAAGAGCGAGAGAGGGTGTGGCGTTATTGCTGAGTGAATGGATGACAGGTAAAGTAGTGGAATGTGGAATGGAAGGAGATATCATCTAGGTTAATGTGGGTAAGGGTTAGGTTGGGTAGGGAATGTTGGGCGTTTGTCAGTGCGTATGGGCCAGGTAGTGAGAAAAGTGAAGAAGAGCGGAATGAGTTCTGGAATGAATTAACTAGGTGTGTAGAAGGACTGGGTAGAAGGAATTATGTAGTTGTTATGGGTGACTTAAATGCTAGAGTGGGCGCTGGAGAGGTAGAAGGTGTCATTGGGAAGTATGGCGTACCAGGTGAAAATGAGAGTGGTGAGAGACTGGTAGACGTGTGTTGAACAAGAGATGGTAATAAGTGCTAGCTTCTTTAAAAAGAAAGATAAAAATAAGTATACATGGGTAAGAGTGGCAAATGGAAGAGTAGTAGAAAGGGCATTAATGGATTATGTGTTGATAACTAAAAGAATGTTTGGAAGATTGAAAGACGTGCACGTGTTTAGGGGTATGGCTAACGGTATGTCTGATCATTTTTTGGTGGAAGGAAAATTAGTTGTAGCAAAAGAGTGGGGGAATAGAGTAGGTGGATGTAAAAGGGAGGTAGTGAGGATTAAAGAGCTAATAAAAAGGGGGAAAAAGTAAATATCAGGAAAGGTTGAAAATGGCATATGACGAGGTGAGAGTAAGAGAAACTGGTAATTTAGAGGAGTGGAAGTTAGTAAAAGAAAATTTTGTTGGGATTGCAAGTGATGTATGTGGCAAGAAGGTTGTTGGAGGCAGCATGAGGAAGTGCAGTGAATGGTGGAATGAAGGAGTGAAGGTAAAAGTGGAAGAGAAAAAGAGGGCTTTTGAAGAATGGCTGCAGAGTAATAGTATAGAGAAGTATGAAAAATATAGAGAGAAAAAGGTGGAAGTAAAGCGCAAGGTACGTGAGGCAAAGAGGGCAGCTGACCTGAGGTGGGGTCAGGGATTGGGTCAGTCATATGAAGAGAATAAGAAGAAGTTTTGGAAAGAAGTGAAGAGAGTAAGGAAGGCTGGCGCAAGAATTGAAGAGACAGTGAAAGATGGAAATGGAAGGTTGTTAAAAGGAGAGGAGGCAAGGAAAAGGTGGGCGGAATATTTTGAAAGTTTGCTGAATGTTGAGGATAATAGGGAGGCAGATATAATTGCTGTTCCAGGTGTTGAGGTGCCAGTGATGGGAGATGAGAATGAGAGAGATTACAATAGATGAAGTGAGGAGAGCACTAGATGAAACGAGAGTAGGAAAAGCATCTGGTATGGATAGTGTGAAAGCTGAGATGTTGAAGGAAGGGAGTGTGACTGTACTTGAATGGTTGGTGAGAGATGTGTTTTGTGTTGTCAATGGTACCAGTAGATTGGGTTTGTGCATGTATTGTACCACTATATAAGGGTAAGAGAGATGTGCATGAGTGTTGTAATTCAAGAGGTATTAGTTTGTTGAGTGTAGTTGGAAAAGTGTATGGTAGAGTATTGATTTATAGGATTAAGGATAAAACAGAGAATGCAATCTTAGAAGTACAGGGTGGTTTTAGAAAAGGTAGGGGTTGTATGAATCAGATTTTTACAGTTAGGCAGATATGCGAGAAATATTTAGCAAAAGGTAAGGAGGTGTATGTTGCGTTTATGGATCTGGAGAAAGCATATGATAGAGTTGATAGGGAAGCAATGTGGAATGTGATGAGGTTATATAGAGTTGGTGGAAGGTTGTTGCAAGCAGTGAAAAGTTTCTACAAAGGTAGTAAAGCATGTGTTAGAATAGGAAATGAAGTGAGTGATTGGTTTCCGGTGAGAGTGGGGCTGAGACAGGGATGTGTGATGTCGCCGTGGTTGTTTAACTTGTATGTTGATGGAGTGGTGAGAGAGCTGAATGCTCGAGTGCTTGGACGAGGATTAAAACTGGTAGGCGAGAATGACCATGAATGGGAGGTAAATCAGTTGTTGTTTACGGATGATACTGTACTGGTAGCAGACACAAAAGAGAAGCTTGACCGACTAGTGACAGAATTTGGAAAGGTGTGTGAGAGAAGGAAGTTGAGAGTTAATGTGGGTAAGAGTAAGGTTATGAGATGTACGAGAAGGGAAGGTGTTGCAAGGTTGAATGTCATGTTGAATGGAGAGTTACTTGAGGGGGTGAATCAGTTTAAGTACTTGGGGTCTATTGTTGCAGCAAATGGTGGAGTGGAAGCAGATGTACGTCAGAGAGTGAATGAAGGTTGCAAAGTGCTGGGGGCAGTTAAGGGAGTAGTAAAAAATAGAGGGTTGGGAATGAATGTAAAGAGAGTTCTATATGAGAAAGTGATTGTACCAACTGTGATGTATGGATCGGAGTTGTGGGGAATGAAAGTGATGTAGAGACAGAAATTGAATGTGTTTGAGATGAAGTGTCTAAGGAGTATGGCTGGTGTATCTCGAGTAGATAGGGTTAGGAACGAAGTGGTGAGGGAGAGAACGGGTGTAAGAAATGAGTTAGCGGCTAGAGTGGATATGAATGTGTTGAGGTGGTTTGGCCATGTTGAGAGAATGGAAAATGGTTGTGTGCTAAAGAAGGTGATGAATGCAAGAGTTGATGGGAGAAGTACAAGAGGAAGGCCAAGGTTTGGGTGGATGGATGGTGTGAAGAAAGCTCTGGGTGATAGGAGGATAGATGTGAGAGAGGCAAGAGAGCGTACTAGAAATAGGAATGAATGGCGAGCGATTGTGACGCAGGTCCAGTAGGCCCTGCTGCTTCCTCCGGTGCCTTAGATGACCGCGGAGGTAGCAGCAGTAGGGGAGTCAGCATTATGAAGCTTCATCTGTGTTGGAAATGTGGGAGGTTGGGCTGTGGCACCCTAGCAGTACCAGCTGAACTCGGTTGAGTCCCTGATTAGGCTGAAGGAACATAGAGAGTAGAGGTCCCCTTTTTGTTTTGTTTCATTGTTGGTGTCGGCTACCCCCCAAAATTGAGGGAAGTGCCTTGGTATATGGATGGATGGATAAATATATATATATATATATATATATATATATATATATATATATATATATATATATATATATACTATATATATATATATGTGTGTGTGTGTGTGTGTGTGTGTGTGTGTGTGTGTGTGTGTGTGTATAAGAGTATTCAAGGATTAATGGTTGAAACGTAAAATAAACTGAAAAGTTCAACAATGAAAAAAAAATACACCATTTTTTCTCAAGGGTGCTTGATCTCATTGGCTCAAGACTTGAAAAATTATATAATAAGGTAATTATTCAGGTTTGTTGCTCTTAACTGAGTAATTTGAAAGCTGAATTTCAGCAATAAAAAGAAAAAGTAAAACCACAGAAAAGGTCGTATCGAAACTATCCAGTTCAAAATCAAATGGATTTCATTTATTCGTGATCTTGAATATTTTTTTTTTTCTTCAAAGATCAATATGTTAAACATGTTGGAAATGTTTAACTTTATATAAAGCTTCAACAAAACAAATTCAAGAAAATGTTTGGAAGATTTTATCTTAACGAGATAATGAGATCATAGCAATGTTGTCTACTGCTTTTGCAAGTCCAGTATCTATATTTTGTTACAGATTTTTTTTTTTTTTTCGAATTGGCCATCGTTGAACAACTATGCTATGAGTATGAAAATGTTCCTCTCTTTGGTTCGATGTCCGATGTATCATTAGTTTACTGTTGTATAAAGCATATTCAGCAATAAAAAAAAAGTCAAATGCGTTAAAAAATAACAAGAAAATCAACAATTGCCGGTCTGTGAAAGCAAAATCACAAAAATGTCAGTAATAAGCATCCAAAATCAAGTGGATTTTGAACCCAGTCTGAAGTAAAACGTAAAAATGACACATAAAGGCAGGACGCAAGGCATACATTGTATGAAAAATAGATATAAACATGTAGACAATAGGACAAAAGAATAAACTTGAACTCAAAGTCCTCCCAGGATGGTATGATAATCTTTCCTGGCTAGTGCAGAAAAAAACAAGTTGGAGAAACAAAAAATTGCTCTCGCTTTCTCGGAAACATAAACAGTGCTTTTGCTTTGTGGTTAAGCAAACACACCATAAAGAGGATGATGCTAAAAAAGAAAAAAAAAATTACAAGCGAGGGAAAAGGAATCAAGTAACTGAATATTACTTTCCTTGAAATATTCAACTTTTGCAACACACATGTATTCCAGAAATTGTCTGTACGTTTTTTTGAAAAGATAAAAATCAAACAATAATGAAAGACATATACCCATAAATGTGCTATCATTTCCACAGATATTAAGAAAATTTACCAATAATCTACCATATTTCTAATAACATTGTGGCCCGTCCCGACAAAAAAAAAATAAATAAATAAATAAAATAATAATAAGTTCAGGCCTTTTTAGCAGAAACAGCAGCACTGTCCACACTAGTCCATAAGAAAATAATGAACAAGGTAAAGATAAAAGAAAACAAGGACAGGGTCGTTTACATAAGTGAATTCAGCTCTGAAAAAATCTTTTCCATTGTATTCGAATTTGATCTCCAGCAACAAAAATATTTATTAAGATTTTATTAGCTAATTGAGAAACCCAAAATTATGGCGAGTTATTTGGTAAACAATATCTAAATATATATAGAAATTAAACAAAGATAAATTAATCACCGTTAAAGGCTCTCTCAGATGAGCAAAAATTTCAGTTTTAATGAAGTAAAAATATTGTATAAATTATATATTTGTTCAAAGTCTCTGTATCAGTGCTTTAGCTCAAAAATAGAAAAGTCTTTACCTGTCCGATGTCGTCCCCTCTGAAGCAAGGGAATAATATATATATATATATATATATGTGTGTGTGGGTGTGTGTGTGTGTGCGTGTATATATATAAGTATATATGTATATATATTCATATGTGTATATATATACATATATATATATATATATATATGCCTGTGTGTGCGTGTATACATATATATATATATATATATACAGTATATATATACAGTATATATATATATATATATGTATATATATATACACATATATACATATTTAAATATATATATATATATATATATGCGTATATATATATATATATATGTATGTATGTACGTATATATGTATATATATATACATCTACCACAAGTGGGATTTAATATTGTATTCAATTTGGGGTATATACAGTATATCCACTGAAAGCTCATTGTACATAGTATATTCCCGTCGAATACAGGAATCTAGACTTAGACTCCACCATACACCACGATAACTTATTAATAGCTTTATATCAAGTGGTTATCTATGATGATTATTTGTCACCAGACATGTGTGTGTATATATATATATATATATATACAGTATATGTATGTGTGCGTGTGTGTACATGCATATATATATATATATATATACATATATATATATATATATATACAGTATATATATGTGTGCGTGTGTGTACATGCATATATATATGTGTATATATGTATATATATATATATATATGATATAAATATGTATATACAGTATATATATATATATATATATATCTTCCACCAAATGGGATATAATATCGAACTTAATCAGTGGTATATATATCCACTGAAAATTCTATCCAAGTCCACTGTATAAAGTATATTCCTGTCGAATTCAGGAATCTATACTTAGCATCCACAATACATCATGATAGCTTTGTAACAAGTAGTTATCGATGATGATGATTCGTCATTAGACATGGGTCCAAGTGCAAGTACTTATACTTGGACTTGGCCCTAAATACAAAATTTTGAGTACTTTTAATTGTACTTATTATTTTAAGATTCAATGTACTTGGACATATAATTGTAATTGGGGAACAAGTACTTAAAAAAAATCTAGTACTTTTAAGTATTTAAAAAAAATACATTACATACTTAGTAATTGTATAACAAAAACTACACTATTACTGACAATAACTTGACTATAATGCGTGAAGTTTTCGTTATAATGTATTATTTATGTCAATAATAATGATCTATTAAGCTTAATTAAAATCATTTAACTTCACCTGCTGTGTATCAACAGAATATCAATTTTCATCCAATCAATTCGTGAATGAACCTACAACAACCTGTTCTCTTCCTGTCTGCATTTGCAAGCATCGTGATTAGTTATGTACTGTACAGTGTTTAGTATTTCAGTTGCCGTCATTCATAGCAGTGCTAGTGTCGTTATGGTATCACCTATGGAATCGGTCATATGGAGCCACTTCAAGTTAGCAGAGGATACCTCTGGCACATTCAAGGCAATCTACAAGGAGTGTGATTGTGGTATATCATTCTCCAGAAAGGTTTGGATGGTGCACCAAACTTGGCGCTTATGAACAAAACGTTCTTGGTGACATGCTAAAAAATTTATAAGGCATTTGAGGAGACCACTGACTGTGCCTAAAGACAAAACTCTGTTCCCTCTAGCCTAGTCATTCCATGTGTGTGAGGGTCAAGTTTCACTTAAAGAAAATACAATCCAGGTATAACAATGGTTTGTTATTTGGGTTGAAGAGGTCATTACAGGAACGCCTCCAGGCATATGAAGAATGTAAAATATATGAGATGACAACCATTTTTTATCCAAGATTTAAATTAGATTGGTAGTCCGAAGAAGAGGAAAAGGTAAATATACAGTCTTAATCACAGCCCAGTTTATGGCCAAAGATACTATAGCTCATGCAAGCAGGGATCCTGTCACAGACCATACAGAAGGTACACTAGTACCTAGTTCAACTGAACAAAATAGGAAAGAACTGTTCAGTTTTATGGGTAACCCAGTTCGACAATCATCAGATGTACCACAGATTCAGGAGTCTATCAATATTGAATATAAAGATACCTGAGTCAGCCATGTATTTCAGAAGAGGGAGAGAGAGAGAGATGTGCTAGCACACTGGAAGTACCAAAGAGAACCCTTTTCAACACTTGCTAAGATGGCACAAAAGTACTTATCAGTCCCTTCTTCTTCTGCCCCAATAGAAAGGATTTTCAATATTGCAGGAAATTTTTTTCACCAGAACAGATGACGTCTTACTGACAAGAATTTTGAGTCTGTTATGTTTGCAAAGTGCAATGATAAATCCAACAAGCAGATAAAAGAGGAATGGCACTAATCATATCAAAGAGAGAAATATAATTTTGTTTAGAACTTTTCTGAAAGTATAATTTTGTCTAAAGTATTTTGAACAACTTAATTTTGTTTAAAATATTTTTGAACAACATAATTTTGTTTAAATTATTCTGAACAGCATCATATGTATTTTTACTTGTGTTATAGTGTTAAAAATAACACTGTAAAATTCAATTAGAAAAAAATCGATTACCCCACCTATGGGAGACCAATTTAGATAAGTTGTTCTTTTAGGCCCGATGGGCTAAGGTTCACTTACTTATACTAAGAGAACTACTTAGGGATATCCATTTGGAAGGCTTCTCTTTATGCTGGGATCACAGTTGGGCAATGGCAATGCGGTGAGATGTTGATTTTAGCAAAATTTTGAGCATATCGCCACACATCCCCATTCATCCTGGGTGTGTTTCGAGCCAAATCCTACGGACCGATATGAGCGTCGTCATGGTGCGCAATACATACTGGGATGCTACACGCCATCGCAACACTAGCTGTCAAAATGAAACCGGCTCCATTTGTTCGGCTAGTGTGCGATGATGATCGGGCATCTGCGATACAATGAGTGCAAGGAGATAACGCATCGCATTATTCTTGTTCTTTTACACCGTTATTGCTAACCTAATCGCCTTTCAAAACTATATATGCGATATATCTATGGGAGATGTGGCAACATGCATCACTATGCATGCGTTCAGTGCTGGTATGTAAAGTGGGAGAGAGAGAGAGAGAGAGAGAGAGAGAGAGAGCTCATTGAAGTAGATGGACGACATAGAAAACAAATAAGAAATAGTTGGTCAAATGCTCTTAAGCAGTTATGACTTGACAGAGAGAGAGAAAGAGAGAGAGAGAGAGAGAGAGAGAGAGAGAGAGAGAGAGTGGAGTGCCATTATAATCTAGGAGAGAGAGAGAGAGAGAGGAGAGAGAGAGAGAGAGAGAATACTTTGTCATATTCGAAATGAAATACGAAGCCGGAACATCGAAACAAATGTAATATATTTAGGAGGAAACAAACTTTTGTTTTTCCTATATAAAATACATTAGTGGAATGGTGGAAAACTTTTATATGTGGGAGTTCCGTGGATCACGCATGCAGCGACCCGTATTGCAAAGATCACTACCGCAAAGTGCCCAACTAATTGAGATGTCACAACTTGCCCGCTGGGTGGGGATGATGGGATCTTATATACAGCGGTGTATTATTATTATTATTATTATTAAATGCTTCCCCATGTATTGCCCTTATTGCTCTAAGCCTGCAGTGTGCACCTTCCCTGATCGCCTACTCCACATTATGAGTCGTGCGTACCGCGGTGTCCCGCGTTCCGAAAAATATATATGCTGAAATATCGCCTGAAAGCGCCTGCGATATTCAAATTTTCGGGATTTTTCCATATCGCCTCTGATCGCCAAGTGTGATCCAAGCTTTACAAACATTGCTACAGCATAACATCACATTTTCTTTCCAATAGATATTTGCATGGAAATTTTCATTAGAAATTTGCTACCGATTTTAAATCAAAAGATATCACATATAACAATGGAAAATCTTGTGAAATGTATTTGTATTTGTACTCAAGTACATTGCCAAGTAATTGGACTTGGACAAATCTTCTGTACTAGTACTTGTACGTACACTTTTTCTCAGTACTTGTACTTGTCCACAAGTACAGTCTCACGTATTTGTACCCATTCCTGTTTTCACTAACACGCATGACTTTGATAGATGTAAATATCAACATCATAATCTTGAATGCGACAGGAGTATGTACAGAACTTGGAATAAACTTACCGAGCCAGAAGCATTTATCATAAAATATCATACTGGATATATATTTCCAATTTTTAATTCGATATTAAATCGTAATTGTAGTTGATATTTATACCGTATATATCAAGTCACGTGTGTAAGTGACAAATAATCATATATATATATATATATATATCTATCTATCTATCTATATATATATATATATATATATACGCATACACACATACCCGCACAAACAAATGCACATCTGCAAAAGCATATATATATATATATATATATACATAAATTATATATATATATATACTTATATAAAAGTATTTGTGCATATTTGTATGTCTATATATGCGCATATATATATATATAATATATATATGTATATATATATATATATATATAAATTATATATATATACTTATATAAAAGTATTTGTGCATATTTGTATGTCTATATATGCGCATATATATATATATATATATTACATAGATACATATATATATATATATATATACAGTATATATATATATATATATATAAATATATATGTGTGTGTGTGTATTTATGCTTTTGCATATGTGCATTTGTTTGCAAAATATCGTACAATTCGTGAAAAATATGTAATAATAGTATATATACCTGTAAAATGATGATAAAGTTTGAAATTTTTATTTGTTATACTTTTTATCAAACGACACTAAATGTTCTGTAAATATAAAGAACATTAATTACCTGCCGCTTATATTTGTCTTAGCCTTTGGTTGCTAAAGTGCAACCTCTGTATATTGGTCTTCCACAGACCAGAATTCACTACCCTGTGCTTGTGGGCAAAATCAATGATATTTTCACTTATTTATCATGGTGAATCATAGAGGACATCAGAATCTCCGCTAAAGTTTGGAGAAGGAAAAGTCCTGTCACCGAACGTAAAGTTCGAGATATATGAAAAGGCCTTAGAACCAACTCGACTTATCTCTAAGGCAGTTTGGATGTTTGACGCATATCAGAAAACGTGGAACCTCTGAAGAGGAATTACTCCCGCTAGAGAGTTATTGGGTCCTTTCACTGTCCAGACTGTGTTTCATTGTCTCCCACTCTCTGGTTACGGGTCATTTCATATTTGCCGACACATACACAGAATAGCCCAGCCTATTCTTTACACATTCTGCTCTTTCCTCATACATTTGACAACCCTGAAATTATCAAACAATTCTTCTTCTCAGGAAGTTAACTATTGCACTGTAATTGTTCAGTGGCTACTTTCCTCTTGGTAAGGGTAAAAGAGACTCTTTAGCTATGGTAAGCAGCTCTTCTAGGAGAAGGACACTCCAAAATCAAACCATTGTTCTCTAAAGTTGCGCGGTGCCATAGCCTTTGTAGCATGGTCTACCACTGTCTTGGATTAGAGATAGCTTGATTGACGGTACATTCGGGCACACTATTCTATCTTATTTTCTTTCTCTTGTTATTTTGAAGTTTTTGTAGTTTATATATGAAAGATTTATTTTAATGTTGTTATTGCTCTTGAAATTCTCTTGTTGCTTATTTCCTAATTTCTTTTCCAAATTGGACTATTTTCCTTGTTGGAGCCCTTTGGCTTATACCATCCTGCTTTCCCAACTAGGGTTGTTGCTTAGTAAATAACAACAACAACAACAACAATAATAATAATAATAATAATAATAATAATAATAATAATAACAATAATAATAATACTCGTCATGTGGGGTTTAGGTAAAAAAAAAAAAGGTTGAAAGGATGAAGAAATTAATGAGGGGAAGTTTGAGAATAATTTTTGTATAATTCAAAAGTTTTAGAGGGAAAGTTTAGTGTCTAATGACAACAGAAATATTAGAATGGTGAAGATTAATCATCCAGGGAGTTTGTGACTTTGTTCAACATCATGAGTAACATTTAAGGGTACAGTAGAAATACTGCTCACCTCATTTGCTTTCTACATTAGCATATAAAGTCTATGACGCTTTGAAGTATCTAGTGCATGGGGTTTTCCTTAATTTAAGTCTTAAAATACGAGAGATAACAAACACAGATAGATACACACACACACACACACACACACACATATATATATATATATATGCGTGTGTGTGTTTGTGTGCGTGTATATATATATATATATATAGATGTATATATATGTGTGTGTGCGTGTTTATGTGCTTTTGTGTGCGAGCGTGCGTGTGTTTGCATGCGTGTGCATGTGCGTCTGTGCTCCTGTACCGGTGTTTGTGTACGTGTATTTCTCAAATCATTCATATGAATCAAACACAGAGCTCTACATGACTAAGAAATTAGTAGTATTGGATGAAAAGATAACAACAATAAAAGATAATGTCAATGAAAAAGCAGATAGAAAGTGTTAATCAACGAATACAAACATAAACACGAGTTGTTCTGTTATTAAAGTAATATATTTCACATATTCATGAGCGGGAGCTCTTGTCTTTCCATTATTCAGAGCGCTAACTGAAGTTTATTCTCGTGATAAACTGCCAAAGTTCATAAACATCGTGTTGCTGGTTGATGGCTGGTCATTAAGTATCACTAACCTATCCAGGTCAACGCAAGTCAACTTTTACCTTAAACTACAATACAAAAGAAGGTTCAGTCTCTTACATAAAGCAAACAGAATAGTAAGAACAACAATATGGGTGGAACAATGATATTACAAAAGTAACCAAGAATCGACTGTGACTATATTCCTGATCGAGTCTACTGAGTTTGCAATTGTTTTGATTTATGTACTTAAAGTTTAAAAGAAAGCCATGAAATAAAGTATTGGTAAAAAAATGTCTATTTTACATATGCCATAAATTAGCCAACAAATAAAACGTTTCAGGGATTTGTAAGCAACATTTAAAGACAGTAAATAAAAGGACTATACACATGAAGAACGATGGGGTGTCATCCAAATCATATAATGCCACCTTGCTATTACATATATATATATATATATATATACATACATATATATATATATATATATACATACATATATTTATATATATATATATAGATGGCAACAAAGTTATGTTGCTATGGGGCACGTATACCATATGTGCTTAGTACCACTCGATCACCTACTTCCACACTCAAAGTTATGGATATTTAAAAAGAAAAAAATGTAAGTTCAAGACTAATGATAAAGTTTGTAGATAATGAAAAGGGAAATGTGACACCAAGGAAAGTAACGCCCAAATGTTAAAGTGATAAAGTGATCATATAGTGAATTAAAAGAAAGTGCAAAGTTTTAGATTTGGAATTGATGAGACACTCAGAAAATAAGGATCATAAATACTAAGGACATAAATTGCGGCTTATACGTAAAAATACAATCTGTTGGCAATAAAAGGGCTCAAATTAGAAAAAAGACACATTGAATTAAATTTTTGGAAATCGACTTTTCATAAAAAAAATATATATATATATATATATATATATATAAAATATATCTATCGCAATAGTTTTCTATCCGCCGAGAACAAATTCAAACATATTTTGGAGAAGTTCAGAATTTCCTCGTTGACATGACTGATATTGCAATAATGAAATTAGTACTGTGGATATTTCAATCATTGTGTGGATAACGCATCATATCCTAATGCTCCAGCCTTTAGTAAGTTTTTGGAATCATAACAATTGTTTAATAACATTGATTGCAACAACTTTGACTAAAAACATTGGACCTAGTTTTAAGTGATGGATTAAATGATATTGTATCAGATATTATTAGGAAGAGAAGTGCACTATACCTCCAATGTACCCGCTTATGATTTTTAGATTACCGTTACAGAAACACGCAGTGCTAAAGAAAATAAGCTTTAGAAATAAATCAATTTTTTCTCGCCGTGTATTCATTGCTGAAGTTACAGAGAAAGTAAATTATGGTATCAATATTCCCCACGGTCATGACAACCATTTTTTGTAAGGCTTTACATGCGCTGATTACCTTATAATTGTATTGTTCAAAATAGGGTGAATAAAACGGAATATGATAACATGAGTTCATTGATGTAAACTAATAACTGTTACAGATAGACCTCCTAGGTTCGATGGGGAGTCTAGAGAAAAGAAGGAGAAAGACGTAATAACAGAAAGTGGAGTCGGTTAAAAACTAAAAGTACATGGGTGGAATACCGTAAAGTGCCAATATAATTATCTATAAAGGAAGAAAACAGTGAATGCTATAAGAAAAAATCAAGGAAAGCAGCAGCAGAGAGGAAGAAGTTATAGAGGAGTGTAAGCTTCCTAAATATGCGAAGTGGTTATCATTACACCAGTTCTGAAAAGTACTCTAGATTATCAGCACTTATCATACAGACCTATTTCTAATCTAACGTTCATTTCAAAAGTGTTAGAATGTGTAATTCTTGAACAACTAGTTAGTCGTTTAGAATGAATCGAAGAATTCTCAGAAAACCATTCAGCATACAGACGAATAGATTCTAAGGATTCAGCTATATGCTATGCAAGAAACGATGGATGAGAACAAATGTGGTATCTTGACATTACTCGATCTTAGTGCTGCTTTCGATACGGTTGTGCAAGAGCTGCATCGAAATGATTTACGATCCACTGGCATTAAAAATCAAGCTTTTTTAGTATTTCAAAGAGGGCTTGGTTGCCAGAAACTATTATGCACGAATTGGAAACTCACACTTCATATGAACTATCAAGCGGAAGGGTACCCAATGAAAATGTACTATGCTCAATCTTATTTTGTATCTATATTATAGGTCTATCAAAAGTATTACAGACACATGGAGTGAAGTTTAAACTATTTGAAGATGATACAAATTTTTTTTCTCCATAAATGATATTGATGATACTCCTGAATCTTTAAACCACATTCTTACTATTGTTAGGGAATAGATGACAATCAAGTAACTAAAATTGAATTAAAAATCAAACTGAGTTTATAGTAATAGGAAAGAAAAAATTCAACTATTTGGGTGACATCAAAATAAATACTAAAAAAACCTGGTCCCCATATCTAGTAGAGTTCGTGACTTATATGTACCTCTTGGCTGAAATTTGTCTCTCATTGCAAAAATAAATCATGTATAGCAAAAGGAATCGCCCAATATCACCCAAGAAACATTGCTTTTGTAAAGAAGTATCTCGATGGATATTCTGTAAAGAGATTTGTGATTAACTGCAATATTACCAAGAATGACTGTTACTCCATCTATTACAATCTACACAAAGTGCACCTTAAGGAATTACAAATCATAATAAACAGAGAAGTGAGACTAATAAAAGGTGTCTCATCCCAAGAAAGTATTGTGTATACTACTTTGATAACAATGACTCCCGATTAAAGCCAAAATAGAGTTTAATATATATACAATGACAATTCAAGTTATCGGAACTGGAGAGCCAAAATATCTACTGGAAATTCTTACACATGCAGCCACTAAATCGTGTCGACACAAGAAGTGTTAGAGATAGCCTCAATTTATTGGAATCAAGATGTACCTCTATTGTAGATTCTAAAGCTTTCAAATATACAGCCCCAAGAAAAGATAACATGTCCCCAATAGACATCCCAAATACTGAAGATATAAAGGCTTTTGAGAAGGAACTGAAGACTTTCTTGCTTTTAAAATGCTTCGATAATGTGGATTTTAAATCAGAATACTTAAGAATGTATATGATAAACAGATCCTGTAAATTCCTGTAGTGAATAGGGTTTCCCTGTGTGGTAGGACCAGGGAAATAACCCATAAAGTAAAGTGTGTAAGGTGTGTGTGTCCATATATATATATATATATATATAGGTAAAAAAACACCCTTTAAAGTAAAGCAAGTAAAGTGTATATATATATATATATATATCTTTCAAGTAACCCTCAGCTCTCCACATCAATCGGGAGGGGGTATAGGGAGTATTCACAGTAGTCATACTTATTTATCAAAATATTTATTAGTCATTTTGTACATATAGTATACATTAGCGTATATATATATATATATATGTGTGTGTGTGTGTGTATATATATATATATATATCTACATATATACAGCATATATATATATATATATGTGTGTGTGTGTGTATACTGTTTATATAAATATATGTATATATATATATATATATATATGTATATATATACTGTTTATATAAATATATATATATATATATATTATATTCATACATATATATATATGTATATATATATTTATATATATGTATATATATACATATAACACACACGTGTATATATATATATATATATACATATATATATATATATATATCCATATAACACACACGCGCATATATATATATATACATATATATATATATATATATACATATATATAGTATATATATATGAGTTGGTAAATGCTTTCATTATATGTGTAAAGGCTTATTTCTATCGTTTTGATGATCAACTGCCTATTTATCATTTTTCGAAATGTACATTTCTTCAGAAACTGTTCACGCATCCTCCAGGTAAACCGTGACAAAAAACTAACCTTGATAGAGCAGCGGAGTCTCCATGCTTCCTCATTTCCCCGATGAGATCTTCCA
This sequence comes from Palaemon carinicauda, assembly GCF_036898095.1. Taxonomy (NCBI): domain Eukaryota; kingdom Metazoa; phylum Arthropoda; class Malacostraca; order Decapoda; family Palaemonidae; genus Palaemon; species Palaemon carinicauda. The sequence goes on along the minus strand of NC_090732.1, from coordinate 86,658,068 downwards.
AGTCCTTGATTCTGTGGTTGGCGTCGGCTTCTGCTTGCCTGAGTGTACGTACCTGCAAAGATTCTATCATTAAAAATTACTGTAACAACCAAAACGCAACGAGAATTGCTACAATTCTCTCGGATATTTTATGGAAATGCTGTAAATATTAAATTCAAAATACCTAATTCATGAAAACTAAAGGAATTAACATTATAAATTCATGGCCTCATTATTGTCGTTATTCGAAATACCCAGAAAACTTAGCCCTATTATATTAAGGGAAGGGAAAGTAAATTCTACTTTTATTGTTCATGAATTATGAATCATATTTAAAGTAGAGGCAGATGATTTTAAGCTTCACAGAAATAATGGAATATTGAGTTTCCGTCATTGAAACTTGAAATTCCTCATAAAAATAAAATCACTCAATAAATTTAAATTTTTAATGATATGAATATGAATAATGTACATATGATTAACTAACTTACTGGGTGTTATCCATTATACCAATATATTTAATTCAAATTTATATTCATAAAAGGAATAAACTTTAAGTGTTGCTGTTACTAACTTATATGGCAAAAGAAAATAAGTGAAGCTTAAAACCACTGAAAGTTATCAAAATACCTTGTTTTACATGCCCCGATTTTTGGTGTTTGAAACTGAAAGTACTTTGTAAATAGGAACCCTGAAATTTGCTATGGTACTGTTACAGCAGTACAACAAAGTGGCGACGAGGATGGTTTACAAAACATCACACTAATAATATAATGTCATTGCAGGTAGGCACAGCAGTCACCATACCTTTAGTCGCTACACTATCAACAGTAAAACCAAGAAACGACAAGAAGATGAATCGAAAATGCAGGAATGGGTGAGAAGAAGAGAGTGTACGCTAAACGAACAAGCAGGTTGGCCAGAGCACCAGCCACCCGTTGAGAAACTACCACTAGAGGGTTATGGAGTCCTTTGACAGGCCAGACAGTACTACATTGGATCCTTCTTTCTGGTTACGGTTCACTTTCCCTTTGCTTACTCATACACCGAATAATCTGGCCTATTCTTTACAATTTCTCCTCTGTTCTCATACACCTGACAACACTGAGATTACCAAACAATTCTTCTTCACCCAAGGGGTTCACTACTGCACTGTAATTGGCCAGTGGCTACTTTTCTCTTGGTCAGGGTAGAAGGGACTCTTTAGCTATGGTAAGCAGCTCTTCTAGGAGAAGGACACTCCAAAATCAAACCATTGTTCTCTTAGTCTTGGGTAGTACCATAGCCTCTGTACCATGGTCTTCCACTGTCTTGGGTTAGAGTTCTCTTGCTCGAGGGTACTCTTAGGCACGCTATTCTATCTAATTTCTCTTCCCATTGCTTTGTTAAATTATTTAAAGTTTATATGAAATATCTATTTTAACGTTACTTTTCTTAAAATATTTTATTTTCCCTTGTTTCCTTTCCTCAATGAGCTATTTTCCCTGTTGGGGCCCCTGGGCTTATAGCATCCTGCTTTTCCAATTAGGGTTGTAGCTTAGCAATTAACAATAATAATAATAATAATAATAATAATAATAATAATAATAATAATAATAATAACAATAATAATAATAGTAATAATAATTGAGTTGCAGATTCATTCACAGTTTTCAAGAAATCTCTTCTCAACCGATCAAATCCAAATAAGGACTAAGTCATTATACAGTCATGGATGTAATGTCACAGGTAGGCTGTAAAGTTTTACTGGTAAAAGGGTTTTAAGGTAGGAATTTTGTGTACTAAGAGACAAAGTGCATAACAAAACAGACATGACGTAACCTAATTCGAGAGAGTTGATATCAGAATTCATTTAGCCTAGTTTAGGAGACATTAACATCCAAATTCAGTACCCTAGCCTAATTTAGGTAGGAATTTTTTTCACAATGGTGCTAGATATTGAACACCCTGATCAATTCAGCCCAATTGCAGATCAAAAATATGTTGCTACAAGTTGGAATAATTGGGTTGATCCTAAGATTTACTTGGAAGCATTAGGTAATGTAAAGGATGCGCAAAAGAAAGCATCGATACTGCATGATGCAGGTCGAGAAGTTCGTGAAGTTTTTATTACCTTACAGCCATTGAATGACACGTGAAGTCACAATTTAGGCTCTAACATAAATTTTACTCCACAGGTCAATAAATTTTCTTAACGATACCAATTTATAGTGCAAGTATATAAAAGGTCAGATAAAAGTTTAATGCATTAGTGACTATACTAAAGAATTTAGCTACTACATATGATATTTTGGAATAAAAGAATATCATAATTGACCAAGTAATAACCCATTGTGCATCACAGGAGCTAAGAAGAAAGCTTCTGCAAGACAATGATCTAATATTAGAGAAGGTACCAATTATAGACCAAGATTTATAAACATCAAATAGGCAAAGTAGCATCATAGGTAATTATATGGTAATATTAAAGAAAAACGGGGAAAAAGCTTTACTAATAAAAGAATAGTTTCATAAAATTACAATTATTTCCATCGCATATAACAGTAAATAAGATATACCCTAATTTGTACTACGGTAATGGGGACCACCAAGTGGGAACTGGGTATTAGGGGTGGGGTAAATTTACAGGCGAATCGATAAATGATGGTAAGACTAACGTTTCCTTCTCTATATATCCTTTTCTGTGGGGCATAATAAATCCACGAAAAAATACACAATATATTAGAATCTTATTTCTATACTAAGCTAGGCAATATATAGCTTTCCATATTTTGCCAACAGTTTCATAAACGGATGAGCAACCTGGAGAAGTAACGAGAACTTTGGGTGCGGAGGAAAGGCACCTCCTCAATCTTGAAGAAGTCACTGAGCAGGGTGATGGATTGGGTTTGAGGTGATCGACAAGATGTCCCTTGGGCCTTTACTCTAGATGCCTGGTGATCTTCCTGGATTTAGTGAGGACCAGCATGGGTCACTTGCCTTAGTTAGATAGGCACTGCACATCACAAGGCTAGCCTTTGATGAATTTAGTCAATGAATCCCCTATGGATTTAGTCAGTCTATGGAAAGTGAAAATGACAGAATGGCCCCCAGTCCCAGGCGTAGCGTGGTGCTAAGAATCTCTCGGTTTATAATTACTAAAGCAAAATTGAAAATTGGTAATTGAAATGTTATAACCATGAATCAGATTGGAAATTACAGCAAGTAGAGAATGTATTTATGAAACATAGTTTAGATATCTTGGCCCTAAGTGAAATCTGTTGTAAGGGGATTGGTAAGGAAACCTTAGACCAAGGCAATTTATATACCAATTCAGGAAGGACAGATGGCGTTAGAAGAGAAAGGGTAGTAATGATGACGACACCAAAATCAGAAAAGGCTTTAACTGAGTGGAGAGTTGTAAATAGGAGAGTGTTACTTGCAAAGTTTAAATCCAAGCAGTGCCATATGAGTATTGTAGTATGCAATGTACTAACAAATGTTTCCAATGAAGAAGTAAAGATAAATACTTTGAAGCTCTGCCGAGTAGAATAGGTGAGATCCTAAAGAGAGAGAGATATGAGAATTGTAATTGGTATCTTTAATGCTAAGGTTGGAAGGAATAATCAGGGTATTGAGAATGTGATGGGTGCTGAGCGTTTTTGCAAAGTTGTGAATGAAAATGGAGCACATTTCATAAAATTCTGTTTCACAAACTATCTTGTTATTGAGGGTCATATTTTCCAGCACAAGGACATCCACATATGTACATGGACTTCACTATGTGGCAATTACAAAACTCAAATCGATCACATAGCCATTAATAAAGAGAGGAGGACTCTGAGAAATGTTTTAAGAAGCTATAGAGGTGCAGATATTAGTAGCGATCAACAGCTCTTCATTGCCACACCGAAATTAAAACTGAAAACACCAACAGAAGTGTCGATAAAATACCTAGGTTTGATACAACCAAGCTTCTGGAAGATGAGCACAGAGAAATATTTGCAATGAAAAGTAGGACTCGGTGGAAGTCTTAGAGATTTTCAGAGACGAAGTGCAGACAATTAATGAAGAATGGTGTGATATTAAGGACTTAAATCAGTAAGTTGGTAGTGAAGTTTTGGGATATGCTGTTACAAGTAAAAAGCCATGGATACTAAATGATACTTGGAATACTATAAAAAGGAGACAAAGGCAGAAATTGATTGTTTAGAGTTTTCAAGGAAGTAATGATAATTACAAGGAAGAGCAAGTTAAGTATTTCAGAATCAATAGTGAAACCAAAAGAAAAGCCAGGGATTACTGGAGAGAGTATTTAGACAGGAAAGCAGATGAGGGTGACAAAGCTATGAATTCAGGGCGTGGCTGTGGTGTAAGAATCGTTCTTAGAATTATTAATGAAATCTCTATGGGCGCAAAGAAGATACATATACCCATAAAAAGAAGGATGGATCTGTTATATCAACAGAGGATGAAGATAGACAACATTAAACGGAACACTGTATTGAGGCCATGAATAGGTGATACGAATGGGAAGCCCCTGGATACGCTAGAATAACTGCAGAGATGATAGTTGGTGAAAAGGAAGTGACTCCCAGAATACTTACAAGATTATTTTGTAGAATGTTTCATGAAGAGGCAAAACCTGATGAATGGGAGCTAGGAGCCATGGTGAAAATGACATAAATGGAGACCTGACTAACTGCAACAATTACAGAGGCATCATACTTACTTCAGTTGTCATCAAAACATATAGCATGCTTATTTCAGAGAGACTAGAGAGAAAGATTGATGAAAAGACGAGAAATGTACAAGCAGGATTTAGAAATAGTATAAGTTATACTGATAAAATTTTAATTTTAAGACATGTGGAACAGCAATGTTTAGAATATAGAAATCTGATTTTGATGACATTTGTGGATTATGAAAAAGCCTTTGATAGTGTGACGGGCCGAGAGAAGGCTGTGACTCAAAGGCAGGATGAAAGCACCTGAGTAACTTTATCACAGAACATTCGTTTATATATACATAGACTCCAGTCAAAAAGTGCATAAAAGACATAACAGGCAATTTCATGTTCAACTGACATCACACCGGTTAATAGTTAACGGTGAGAAAAACACCTTTTATTTTAGGTCCTTATCAGTGCGAGGGGAAAGCGAAGATACAAGCATAATATATACGCAACATGAAATGTCGTTACTATGTATGATCGTGTGACACACGGTTGGTACAATAGCGAGCACCGGCCAATTGGGTGGAGAGTTCTGCGTTATTATGGAATTCCTTTTAAATATGTAAATTTGATTAAGTTTGTTTATGAGCGTAGCAAGTTAATGTTAGTAGAATCCTATCAAATGAATTTCCAGTCAACAGTTGAAAACTCTAAGGGAATGTATTGACGCCTATGTTGTTTATCCTCCTCATGGATTCTTTTAATGCGTAGAATAGTTGAAGACGGTGGAGAAGGAATGGAGTATGATGATGAGGCTGTCCTTATTAGTAGAACACCACAGGATTTAAAATGCTTTCTTATCAGAATGCATGAAATATCACACGAAGTTAGGCAGAAGATGAATAGAAGAAAGACAGATATAATGAGAACAGAATATGCAATGGAAGATGAAACATCATTGGAAGGAGAAAGGATTAATGTGGTAGAATCATTTAAGTATTTGGGAACTATGATCAATACAAGGTTATTAGACTTGGAGTTTAGGGAAAGATTATAAAAATCAAAACAGACAATGGGTAGGTTAAGTAAAATTTTGATATAAAATTGCCTGAAATTACATATAAAATCAGACTATATATCAGTTTAGTGAGATTTGTGTTATTGTATGGACATGAGTCGTTGTATGGAGTTAAATGACAGGAAAGGATTAGAAATGAAACTATAAGAGAGATTACTCGAGTTATGTGGAAGAGATCATGGTGAGTGGTAGATGGAGATGGTTTGGGCATGCTCTTTGCACTCCCTAATAGAACTTGGTGCACCAAATGTAGCTAAGCTCCACAAGGTACTAGAAGAGTTACAAGACTCACGCCTACATGGCTGAAAATGGGAGATGATGAGAGGAGAAGTATTGAAATAAAAGCTCGAGATAGAGACAACTGGCGAAATCTAACCGAGGCCCTTTGCAGCAATAGGTGTAAGAGGATATGATGATGATTCCTCTGAGATATTTGCTTAACTCTTTTGTTTACATTTTACAAACCACACATAAATGTTCTTGTTTGTATGTGTGATTCCGTGTTATCTTTTAGGGATGACCAGCAAATCTTTTATGGCAATTGGACTGTAAAGATTGCTAAGAAATTATTTGTGTTTTTCTTTTAGAGTTTGTTTCCTGAAAAGGGTGCTCTATTTCTTGACATCGGCAGGTCTCTGACCTGGGAAGGTTTGTGACCTTCGAAGGGGGTTCTGGGGGCTTGCCCTTGGTTAGGTCTGTGACATGGGGATGTTTCTGACCTGGGAAGGGGTGTGTCTTAGGCACTTGCCTCCAAGCTAGGTTTGTGACTTGTGCAGGTTTGTGACCTGGGAAGGTGTGTCCGGGAGCCTTACCACCTGGTTAGGTCTTCGACCTACGAACAACTGTTATGTTAGAATTTGTAGTATTTTACAGATCTTTAAAGTAATAAACAATCATGTTTTTTCCTGTTTTCGCCCACCCAAATTCCCTGGTTTCTACCTATGTCCGCCGAGAAGCGGGAAATGGTCAAATTCATTGAAAGAGCACTATTTACTTCAGGGAAAGTTTTTTTTTCTATTGGAAATGTAGTTCCACGATGTTCTAGTATTTTACCAATTATATAAACAATAGAATGGAAAATTCTCAAATAAGTCATGTAGGATCAAAGTTCATTGACTATGAGAATCAAAAAAGGAACATGCCAAAGTATAGTTATGAAAAACTGCCTAACCCCTATCTTCATAAGCATTGGAATTATACCTAAACACAAAAAGAACGCGAAAAGGGGAAATGTTGTAGGTGTGGTAAAATGATAATTTTGTATCTGAAACATGGCAGACATACCGTAAATGTAGAAAGAGGGGCACTTTCCAAATTTGTATAGTTATCCTAAACAATATACAAAGAAAATAAATGCGGCAGTTGATAAGAGTATAGGCCATAAATTATGTCAACAAAAATGAAAACAAACATATAAATGGTAGAAGTTATGATACATGCTAAACAAATTGAAATGCATGTTTACGCAGCAGCTAATGTATCAATTGTGTCGGAGAAAACACAAAAACATTCGTAATTTGTTCATAGAAGGTATAAACACACTTTTAAAGGGCTATAATTGCTTTTCCATTAAGGTAATAGGTACATCACTAGTAGAAGTACAGCATAAAGAACTGTAGTGAGACAAAAGGGCATTGATTGTTGTAAAAGGTAAGGAACAGACCTTACTATGTCTTGGTTGGTTACAGTATTCTAAATTAGATTGAAAAAGTATTTCGAAAGTTATATGCCCATAAAATGAATACAAGAATTAAATTTCTGTGGATAATATTTTACCAGAGTTCAAGGAAGTTTTTTTTCAAGAAAAATTAGGTAGAGTAAAAATACAAAGCCTATTTTAGTGCTGACACCAAATGGTACTCCTATGGACTTTTTACCCAAGAACAATGCCATGTGCATTGAAAAGTATAGTTGAAACATAAATCAGGAGATTAGAAAAGCAAGGTTCACGGGAGGAAGTTACATATTCAGATTAGGCTACAGCCGCTAAAGTATTAGTGCCTATTGTTAAAGATAATGGCCAGGTTAGATTATGTGGATATTACGAGGTAACACTAAATCCACAGTTTTAGATAGAACAATATTCAATGTCAAATCCTGAAGACATGCTCGAAACTATCTCCCGATATACTGGATATAATGTATTTTCAAAACTGGATCTTCAACAGGCATTTCAACAGCTTCCCATGGATAAAAATTCACAAAAATTATGTACAGTATATACATCTTTAGGTTTGTATTGAGTAGCTAGAAAGCAATTTTTTACTTTATGGTAAAGATGAAAGAAAACATAAAGAGAGAATATGGGCAGTTCTAAAGAAGTTAAAGGAACATAATACCAAAGTAAATAGTAGCAAGTGTATCTTACAAGTTGATTCAGTGGTATTTTTAGGTTTTGTCATTAATGGAAAGGATATTCATAAGAATAAATTTAGAACAGTTAACAAGGGTACCAGAAAATGTTAATGGATTACAATTTTATAGCAAATTTCATTCAGAATTTCTCTACAATTGCAAAGCAATTACATGCTTTACTTAATGAGGATACAGAGGAAATGTGGACAAACGATTGTCAGAGATCTCTTGAAAGAATCAAAGAGGAAATAACATCATCTACATTCCTAGTACATTATCAAATTGATTTACAAGGTATATTGTTATGTGAAGCATCAGACAGGTTTAGGAGCAATGCTGGCACATGTAATGCCAGACGCCACAGAAAAACAGATGGCATTCGCTTCCAGAGTATTGAAATTATAAAAGGAAGGTTTAGCATTATTATACTGAGTGAAGAAACTTCTTATGTATCTTTATGGTAGAAAGAAGCTCACATTAGTTACAGACCATAAACCTTTATTGACAATATTGGATTTGATAGCAAGTTTACATACTGCATGTTAGCATCGGCAAGACTGCACCGTTGGACTATTAGCTTAGCCGCTTATGACATTGAGTATAAACCAACATCAAAGATGTGTAACGCAGATGCTTTATCTAGATTACCAGTAGACAATGCTCTAGAATATCATGATGACAGTATGCTTTTTGTATGAGCATATGACTTACTAATTACACCAAAGAATATTGCTTAACATTCAAAGAAAGACATATGACTTGCAAAATTGTTAGACTTTGATCACAAGAGGAAACACATGCGCAAACGAGGAAGGTTGTAAATTATATAAAGTAATTTGGAAGGAATTGAGTTTAACAAACGTTGGATTATGAGAGATTCAAGAGCAGTTATTAATATTTCACTTATGAATAAGGTTTTATCTGAAATACGGGCTGATCATCAAGGTATAATCAAGTCAAAGTCAACAGCAAGGACTTTTGTATGGTAACCAGGTGTAGACAGAGATATTGTAGTATTGGTTAAAAATCCACCCATGGGAGTTGCCCGGGTATCCATGGCAACGATTGCCATAGATACCTGGCAGGTTCATATTTAGGTTGTTTATTCTCGATTGTAGTTGACGCATACAGTAAGTGGCCAGAAGTAACTGCTATGCAGACGGCAACATCAAATACAACTATAAGGGTGCTGATGTTAATTTTTGCAACACACGGTCTGCCAGAAGGGATTGTAACAGATAATGGTCCACAGTTCACCTCACAAGAGTTTATGAAGAGTTCTGCAACATATCATCTATCTACAAATGGCGAAGCAGAAAGATTTATTGAAACGTTTCATCATAACAAGAAGTGTAGTAAAGCAAATTCAGGTCATCTATTTCCTCATGTATCAAAGTTCCCATTTTGTTAAAGAACAACTATGGATAGCTCTACACATGTGACACAGTCAAATTTGTTGATGGGGAGGAGGATTAGGAATAATCTAGATTTGAAACTCAATTAGAACAGAAAGATTAATAACAAGTGAGAAATCTTCCAAGGCAAGACTTTTTCCCTTCATCTCATGTTATGGTAAGATCATACAATGCCTTAGAGAAATGGGTACCAGGAGAGATCGTTAGAGAGATAGGAAGCATACATTATGATGCACAAGTTGGTGGAAATATTGTAAAATGTCATGTTTGTCAATGACATCCATTAATCATTAATCAAGTAGATCATATAAATGCTCAAGATAAAATATTTCCAGAATTAGTTATACCAAATGAGCCAATTGTTCACCAAGATGTTCAACCACCAAATGGAAATTTAGATTCCGTTCTTACACCAATTCAGACTGATACTAGTAATACTTCTCAATAGGGTGAATAGAGGGAAGCATCCTGAAAGATTAGATTTATAAAGTTTTGTACAATGTCAAGTAAAGGGCGAGGAGATTGTTATGTCGTCACTTATAAGGAATCGTAAGTTTTGTGTATAGCTTATGTAACACAAAGCGCTACACATATCGAGAGCAACATCATTGCCTCTCTACATGTACAACTTTAATTATGTATGTGATTTTAAGCAATGTTACATATATACCTCAGGATTGAATTATGTATAAACTACTCGAAGAAGAGTACAATTTTAATTAATAGTTTATATCCACTAATAAGATTAGTCATATACAATAATACTGATTCGTTTTTGTTCATGTTCGATCGCTCATTGTTTATTGTTGTTTACATGCAGTCAGAAGTCAGAGTCGAGCGTCATCAAGCGTGCCACCTGCACCGAATCTATAGTGTAGTCTGCTACAAAGAGATCAAGTAAAAAATTACAATAATGACTTCTCTACTTCCACTAAGAAATTGGCGACATCGCATAAGATACAAAACATCACACTAATAACATGAAGCCATTGTAGGTAAAGCACAGCAGAGCCACAAACACAACAGTAGAACAATTGGTTGTATTAACAATTGTCATAATCACTATAATGATATACATAACGGTGATTCATACTTTCTCATACAAACAGATATTTAGATGGCCTTCTAATGAAGATTTTATCAACCTTCACTTCAGTATTATACGTTAAGTTTGAACGAACTCAACATACGCCTGAAACACAAAGAAAGGTAATCAAGAAAGTATAATGGGCATGTCTCTACCATCCAAAGAAATGTGTTCTCAAGAATGTCTTCCGAGAAATTCCTTAGCAACTGAACTCACCCTCTTCTTGAATTCTTCATTTAGTCTCTTGGCTTCATCCTCACCCTTCTGGGCCATGGCAAGCTCTTTCTTGATATCATTTTCAGACCTTTTATAACTTTCTTTCATCCTTTCCATCTGTAAAATAGGGTAAATTAAACAAGTATAAAATATATTTATATATATGTATATATATATATATATATATATATATTTATGTATATATTTATGTATATATATATGTATATATATATATATATATATACTGTATGTACATATATATGCATTTATATATATGTATATATATATATATATATATACTTATATATATATATAAATATATATATTTATATATATATATATATATATATATAAATGTATATATATATATATATATATATACATACATCTATATACATTATGTATAAAATGTTGATGTATCTAAATTTCAACCAAAGAATATTATCAAATAATACTTACTTAAAACACATATGGAAAATATAAAACACCATGTTAATTATTGAAGATGTAAAACATCATCATCGAAACTGTACAAAATTAAATTATATATGTCCATAAAATCGTTGTAAACATCATATGCATATAAAATTGATGTAAATATCTGTAGAGAGAGAGAGAGAGAGAGAGAGAGAGAGAGAGAGAGAGAGAGAGCACCATAAATTTCAGCGGTGTATCAATATTAAAAACCGTTTCCAAGAAGCAGAGAGATGGGCAGAGACCGAGTTCTCGCAGAAGATAGCTTAAAAATCAAAAGGTATTTTTTTGTGTGTTGAGTAAACTGGATTCCTTCACACGATTAATCACTTCTTCCAACTCCTCAAATTTGTTTTTGCAATTTGCCGAATTTGGTCGTTACATTTTTTTTCGAATCAATTCTCACCTATTTTAGAATCGTCTTTTACTAATTTTAGAACATGTTCTTGTCAGGTTTCCTCAGTTCTATAATTATTGCAATGCCAATTTTCAGGTATTAACCAATAAATTGGTCAAACAAATTGCCAATGAGGCAGACTGGAAGATTCTCCCAGACCAGCATGAAATTGAAGATTCAAGAGAGAGAGAGAGAGAGAGAGAGAGAGAGAGAGAGACGGGTGTTTTCATAGAATCAATTTCACGACTTGTTTACATTTGAGAGAGAGAGAGAGAGAGAGAGAGAGAGAGAGAGACGGGTGTTTTCATAGAATCAAATGCACTTGTTTACATCTAAAAGATTTCTTAAATTTCAAAATTGTATTACGGTAAACGAGAAATAGAGAACTAAGTAACATTTTCTGAGAAGCTATGCTAAATATTCCCCTGGCAAGTGTAAGTTCACTTCATAAAGCAATGAAAAGATCGAGTACTACATTTTTAAAACGAAGAAATTTCAGTAAAAGTGCAATAAAATAAGGAACGTGAAAAAGACATTGAATGCTGTTTTACTTTTTTTTTCTATACCATTATTCTTTAAATGTTTACAGGGTTAAAAAAAATACATTTGATAACTTCAACATAAGTAAATTCCGATATCATTTAATGCATACATTCGGTTGACAGATACGAGGATATAAATAGAACAAAAAATAAAATAAAATGTAATGAAAAGATCTAATCCGTAACACATTGTCCCGGAATCAAAGAACAGAAAAAAACCTTCATTTTCCCTGTGGGTGAACATCTTTGGGACAAATATAAAATCTATATGATAATGTAACCGAATTGATATCATCTATCAAAAAGATGAATGAGGGAAAAATTGCTAAGAAATAGAAAGGGAAAGAAAATTCTTTCGAACTGAACAATCTTTCCAAGAAGCAAATGCTCTAAAATGACGCATCCCTTCCATCAACAAACAATTTCACCTCGAGTCAGAATTTTCACCCAGGAAATCATCTCAGGTCACTAAATCAAGTTTGTAACGTTTCTGAAAATGCTGACAATCACAAAGTAAAACATTCAGAATAGAGATAAAAACTTCTCAAATCTGGAATAAGAAAATTTTTCACACTAGGTTCGTAAGAGTATGTCTAAAAGAGATGACCGGGATGCATTGAAGGTAAAGAAAGGGATCACGTTTGAAAGTCTAAATTCTTGATATTCATAAGAAAAAATTAAAATTAATGTAAATTATTAATACAGTAAATAGATTTACGTAATCACAAAAAATCAGTGAAATAAATTAAAATATGTCACAAAAGTATAAAAGGAACTTTAAAATAACATTGTAGCCTCCTTATCCTTTTGAAAATCAGTAATATCAGCACTTAGGGATCATGATCCACCACTTTACAATATGGGATCCTCCCCGAAATATGAATCCTGACACTACTAAACTATAAGCGCACATTACTTCTACAGGGACTGGCACTTGGAGTGAAATCAAAAGTTATTTGATAAAATATAACTTATGAACAATTCTCCTCCCTCCCAAAAAATCCCTGCCTATGATGGTTTAAATGATGTTTACTAATGTCGAAAATAAATGCTTATACGACAATCATATTCCAACAACAGGATTTGAAGCGAGTGGCAGCATTATATCATCACTATTGATAGCTGAAGAGGCGCAAATAACACCAATCTTTCTTTCCGCATTAGATATGTTCTTCAAGTGTTGCGCCACACAAGCTTTAAATCGAAGGTAACACATTAGGAATGGCTAATATTAAGATACATCAAGCACACTGTTCATCCCATCCTTTACTGTCTACATCACCGTTTAATTTCATATTCATAGACAACAAATGACAAGAGGTTTGACAATATTATTCTCAGCTAATCTACTTACGGGCCAAAATTTTTTTAGCCTTACATTTAATAACGACAAATTTTATTTCAAATATTCCTTTCGACTCTGCCAGTTATCTGACTCTCGTATCTAAAGCCAGCCAATTTTACCAAATTGTTCTAATTACCCTGCCTGAAAGCTTTGCACCCAAGTTTTTGAAATGCTGGTTCCAATTTTACTTGAGGTGTAGTTCATAGTACGCAATATTTCTGCAGAGAGAGAGAGAGAGAGAGAGAGAGAGAGAGAGAGAGAGAGACTTTGGAAAATTATTTTTTTTTTTTTTACATTTTGCCTTTCATGTTTTGCTGTTGGGAAACCTGGTAAATTCTCCACTTTTCCCACAATCTTCTTTCTTTATCTTCTTTTTTTGGTCTTCCATACCATTCGTTAGTGGTTATGGCCGGACTGAAGACGTTTCTAGATAAATAATGGCAGCCCATAAAAGAGGTTGATTACATTATTTCCTCTCTCTCTCTCTCTCTCTCTCTCTCTCTCTCTCTCTCTCTCTCTCTCTCATCTTATCCATGAAGTATGCAAAAGCTAAATAAGTATTTACGAAACTTCTAGACTACCGAAGATCAAAGCCTGCGTTGCGCGTATTTATTCAACTAATGTTTGATGCCAGACGCTCCAGTAAAAATTACTTCCTGCGAAAAACTGCAACCGAAAACTATATATGTCAAAAAGGACTAGAACGGTTGTCATTTCTTCGTTATTTGATCAATCAACATCATATCGCTGCGCGAGTGTGATAGAGGGAACCTAAAGTTGATTATGTTATATTGATTTTGCATATCACGACATAAATTTCTGAATTGTGTTCTGTATGGTTTTCTATAGCACAATTTTCTATTTGTTTTACTTTTAGCCAGATAATACCATTTTCCCAAAGAATAAATTTATATATGGATACTATAAATTGAATATTCTATAAAAAAAAAAAAATCTGGAATATGTGTATCATAAAGGTGTATATAGGAATGACGTTTCAAAAGATCATGTCGAAAGATTATTTGAATTTCTTTTTACTTATATCCACGTCAGTGAACATTCAAAAAATGCATTAACCTGTGTGATTAAATTCAAGGATATATTGCTAACAAAAAAGGGCCATAACTTTTTACAAGATGTGCTTCTTCAATCACATAATCGTTCCAAAATCTTGTGAAAAAAAAATCTATTTGCTTAAATTTTACCTTCTACTATTCTATCCTTGTTACTCTACCAATATGGGGTTAGAAAAGTATTTAGCGTTTTTTTTTTTTCTTTTTTTGCATGAGAGATAAAAACCATTACTTGTTGCCCTCGCCAAAATCGAAGGTTTGTGAAAAGTATGTATTTGTCCCTGTCTGTTTGTTGGTGAGTAACTTTACACAAAAACTACAGTGCCGATTTTTCCCAAACTTGATAGTCATGTTAGGTATGACCCAGGGATGAATCTGTAACATTTTAGATAAAGTACATCAAAATAAAAGTACGCAGCAATAATTTGAAAGTACGCAGTAGTACTATTTTGTTTGTGAAGAGTATTAGTCAGAAACTACTGTGTCAATTTCAACGCAACTTGATGAACATGTGGGGTATGACCCAAGGGCAGTCCATTAGATTTTGAAAAAAATACATCAAAGTACAAGTGTGTAGTGGAGTTAGGAGCAAATTAAAAATTATTCATGTAAATATACTATGATGTATATACGTATAAATTATAACAATTGCAAATGTGCATTTCCTAATAAAAGATAAAAAAAAAAAGTTAAGACTGCTTTGCGTGGAGAAGGCAGGCTCTCTAGTTTCTATTGTATTTGCAATAAACATTTCTAATTTCGTTTTCACTGGGAGGCAAGATAGAAAATCCTCCTGTTTATCTTTATTATTGGGTAAGATAAGAAATATATTTGGCACTTCTTTTACATTAAAACTAGATTGAAATGAAATCCACCTTTCTTTAGCATGTGACCACACAAGAAATCATTCTGCGTTTCTTTTGCATAGAGGGATGAAATCATTTTACAAAAACCCGATTTTTTGAACTCTCAGACAAAGTAGGAAAAACCTCTTCAGATTTTATTTCATACTCTTGATTTTGGTAAAATATCGTCAACCTTCTTTTCTTTCTTTTGCATTATTGGATATAACAAAAAGATTTTGCATTCTTTCACATTAAGATATACAAACCTTAATGTATTACTGAGCAAAAACAAAACAAAACAATGTACTCTATTTCTCAAGGATTTCCTTCGTACTACTAGGAGAGGTGAAGGAAACTAAGCCCTACATTTACAAAATAGTATTTGATGAAATATATCTTCAGAGATTATCCATTATTGTTGTGAACGTCTGTATTCATTTTGCATTGTCAAGAATACTGAAAACAGAACAAAAGTCATTTCTTTGTCCTAAGTGACAAATAAAACAATTGTAGATAACCAAGATGTTATGATATCCCAAAGGATTGAAAAGTAATATGTCTACTGCTCTGATTGTAAATGTGAGAGAAAATTAGAAATAAGCTTTGTTAACTAAAATTTCCGGGTACAGTTAATGAGTCTGCTAAGAGCACAGAAGCAGTGCTAGCGAAATTTCATTACTCATCTCAGCCGTCTCTATGACGCTGTTTCTATTGTGTAATCCTAATGCTATTGCATTTTGGTTATAGGATATGCATTGAATATCAACTTCCTATGACTAGGGGAATTCTCCCTCATTGAATGAATCTTGATTCTACGTCTAAATGTGAATTTACTGTATTCGTTAGAGCACCCTAACTTAATCGTCTCGTTTTAGAATTTAGACCGAACTTGCGCATAAAAACGCCCGGCTTGTTTCCTGATAAAATACAATTAAAATATTACAATAAGATATCTAATAAAAAAGTTTTTCAAACAATCTGATACATACAGGAAATGAAGAATACATACTACAATCACCAAAAGTAAAATTTTAAAATCTTGACACTTTCAAGACCTATTAAAAGTCAGCAGATACGCAAGTGACCGAGAGAAAGAATATTTTTACTATCTTTTGAATGGTTTCACTCTCGGTAGGATGAGCATTACTTCATCGAGGATCTCTCGTTTTGATGACATATGAGTCTTATGACCGAGGTAAATACGCATGTCTGTTTTCTTCTAGTTTCATCTCTTTCTCTTTCCATCTTTACTGCGACTAACATTATATATTTGCTGCTTAGGTGTACAGAGACATTCTCAATTATTAAGAACGTCCCTGTCTGTTCCCCTCGAAAGAGCCAGAGAGAGAGAGAGAGAGAGAGAGAGAGAGAGAGAGAGAGAGAGAGAGAGAGAGATAATTTCTATAATTCAGTTACATATATATCATACGAAAGCAATAACCATTAAAACTTACATCTTGGGCGGCAGTTTCCTCGCTTCTCCTCAGCTTCTCGAGCCAAGTTCTCTCGACTCTCATCTTTGTCTTGTACTCGATCGCGCGACCTTCCTCCTCAATTTTAGCGGTCCACTCCTCCTCTTTCCCTTCAATTTCCTCTTCCAGTTCCTCCTTCTCTGCCTTTAACTCTTGGTTTTCTGTGGTAAGAGTCATAACTTCAGCAGTAAGTTCCCTCTCCCTCTCAGAGAGCTGCCTTGTTTTCTCTTCAAGTTCCTCCTTCACCTTTTGAGCGACCTCGTACTTGATCTCCAGTTGCCTGCACTTATCTCTTTCCTCTCTAAACTTCCTCTCTGCGTCCGACCTGTCAAGATTCTGTTGGCGATTGGCGGTTTCGGTGGTGGACAACCGTTCTTTGAGGCAGCGAACTTGTATATCGTAGTCTCTGGTTTTACCACGCAGTTCCTCTTCAAGCTCTTGGACTCGCATCTCGTACTCAATGGTTGAGCGGTCGAGTCGTCCTTTCATAAGGGTCGCGTCCACTTTCATGAGTTCGTTCTGTAAATTGGAAGCAAAGCGTAATTACTTTTTCTATACCTGAGGGTCAAAGCAATAAATTAACAACCCATTCTCAGCTTTTAATTACCACAAAATAACTATTGCCAAAATTTACTAAAATTGCCCAAAGCATAAATGAAGTTGGAAAAACAGATGCATAAACCCTTTAACGAGAGGAGTAAAATAAACTGAAATTCAAATTCCCCACACCAAGAGCAATGTTGATCTAGAGATACTTATGGTCCAAAATAATAAAGGTATCTTTAAAAATGAAGGCAAATTATCTTTAATAATCTTAATGTTTACCAAAGTCCACAGGTTGATATTTTTTAAGTTAACACTTCTATTCTGTATATTGGTATATTCTTTTTTTTATGGGAGTATCATATAAATGGTTTAATGGTACGTATCCACGTAGATACTTGGAAAAGGGCAAACTACTTAAACCCAGGCTTGAAAAAAAACTTATACAAGGTGGATCTCATTTTCTCTTGGATTAAACTCAGCATTAGTTTTTATATTTCATGTCAGTACTGAGTAGATGGAAGATAAATTTGATGGATATAAGAATGAGAAGAGAAGATAGAGTTTGGGATGGACTGGTGGTAGCGTCCTCGCATGGTGTAGCATCCTTGCCTGGTGATTACCAGATTGGGATTCGAGTCTCGCTCAAACTCATTAAGTTCCTTTGGTCACTGGAACCTCACCAAACTTATGAGCTAAGGATAGTGGGGTTTGGGGGAGCCTATAACTCTAACTGCTGAGTCATCAGCAGCCATTGCCTGGACCTCCTTGGACCTAGCTTGGGGGTGTGAGGGCGTTGGACGCTGATCATATGTAATATGGTCAATCTCTAGGGCATATAATACATGGTTTTGGCCTTTTCAAAATGAAGAGAAATTCAGTTTGAGGAAGAGTGGGAGAAAATTTAGCTTTAAATGTAATGAAAAGTGATTTTCATTAATGGAAAGGGGAATCGCAAATAGAGAAAATGCATATAACAAAATTAAACTAGGGTTAACAAGAAAGTAGAGAAAAAATGTTTGAATGCTACAACATTTACGAGTGTGTGTCATATTATTAGTAGGAACCGTTTGTTTATGTGAGAAAGTATGAAGAGGGAATAGAAAATGTGAGTTGTTGGAAGACAAAAACAAAGGTTCGTGGCAGGAAAAAATGTATAAGCTCCTATTACATGACATAGGCGAAGTCTATGTATAACTATGTAAAATTGTGGGTATAATATAAAAACAAAGAAGAAACAAAAAGAATCAGATTAAAGAAATTAGAGGGTTGAATATGAGCAAGGGCATATGAGAAACGGAAGTAACCGTAGCGAAAAATTTTAATAAGTAAATGTATTTCAGTATAAAAGAAAAAAAAATTAGATTCTATCTTAATAAAATGCAATTTAAATGAAAAAAAAAGTAAGTGTTTTCAGGGTTTATTAGGCATACATGATAAAATAAAAGCAGTCCTGGTAAGGCATGAGTCAAAAGGGTTGATGCAAATCTTGATTAATCTAAAGAAGTCCAAATTATTTTTGAGGATACAAATAAGGCAATTAAAAGATTAAGGAATGAAAAGTTCCCATCGTCTGATTAAGACTAGTGTGTAATTCTCTATTATTATTACTTGATATTATGATGGAAGGATCTATGCAGCAGAATCATGACATTGAATACAGGTGCTAAGATCTAGGATAGTAGAATTGGTGGTGAAAGCGCCATGGATGACTGCAGTTTGTCAAATATATGATACTGATTGGAAATAGTGAAAATAAATTTCGGAGACTAATTAACAAATCAAACTGCTTTCAACGGGGGAAAATTAGAAGTAATTATGAGCAATAATAAAGTTACGAGACTAAGTGGAAATCAAGAAATCAATATTGATGTTGTTTGTGGAAAATTAGAGGTGATTAATATGTATAGGTAATTCAGAGAAAATGTAATGTAGGATTTTTTAGAAGAGAGAAGTGGGTCTCAGTATAGCTGAAGCACGGAAAATCCTAGGATGTAAACAAAAGACTAGTAATAAACTTGGAATGTTTATGGAAATCATGAGTGGAATGCACTGGGGTACTGTAAAGCCCATGGTCTGGGCAGTTCCTGTATGTATGAAATATGCCCTCAGTTGTTCCGTTGGTTTTTATAGTTGACACTCTGAATTATCAGAAAAAACTATGGCACACTTTCTGAACCCTGGTAGCAAGTGAGAAATTTAGGCTCAATTTAACTATGTGAGGCGAAAATTTTGACACGCAAATTCAGTGTAGCTGAAAAATGCCTATAACTCCCGTAAATTTCTACGCACAGGGATTATATACCACGTAAAAACTCCTTTTAATGAGCTCTTTAAACATTTACCTGCAGAATAGTATCGAGCCATAAATTCCCAAAATACTACCAAAAATTAAGAAATCTAATAATTTACGTTCCTAAAAAGATTATACAATATCATGAAATATTAAAGAATACATAGCTTACAATAATCAACAAAGCAATACTGTAATAATAGAATTATTATAGGCTATTCATGACACTCTATACATAGAGGAGCACACATTACTATCTAGGAGGATCTTTATCATTGTATTAACACTAATATTTGTTGTTTATTAACTTTGAAAAAGTTCTCTATAAAACAAAATCTTGAACAATTTTCAAATCAAAGCAAGAAAATGGATGATACCTGTGAACCATATTGTCTTGATTTTGGGAAGATTGGACTTCAGTGAAACTAAATTAAATATCAATACACTACCTGATGAGTAGATAATGCAAATATGGAGCGTAGCTAATTCTGGCCTTAGTGAAAATGAACTACTACTAAAATCAATAGCTTTCCTCCCAACTAGTAGTGTTCCTTAGCCCTTATCCCATCACACAGGTTAATATAATATACACTATCATAAAGATCCTGCACGGAATATTCACTAACCAGTGAATTGTGATCAAGGACTATTCCGAGGAGCTCGAAAGATTCAGCTGATACGGCAAGAGGAGTTCAGCAATATAGTACTCTGTTAATGGTCATTTCATATGATAAAAATTGCTTTAGGATGTCTTGCAAAATATAAAAAAAGTAGTGATCAGAGAAATACTGACAGAGTGCTGTCTTTGGGGTTAATGTCATAGACACTCTTCCAAGAGGAAAAATATGTCAGATCACTAAGAGGTATACAGCCAGTAAAAGATTCTTTTTAAAGGTTAAAGCGGATAGTATTTTCCCCATGAGGGTGATGGCATACCAAATTATCAGGAACAATTGAAATAACTCATTTGAGATATATAATTTTACAGAAGCTAAGAAAAGAAACTTTAACACAACTGAAAGAATTTGAGGCTAGGAGTGAAAGATTGATCCATGACTTTCATGATTTTGTTTGAAAAATTCTGAAGAAAGTGAAACTTTCAGATGTTGGAGTAATTTCATTCATCTCAGGTTACATGCAGAAAACTTAATTTGCAGCGACCAAGAAGGCAATTAGTTACTGCAACTTCAGTCACTATAGAGCCTACTTCCACTCTTTGCTGCCTTTGATTTAACTAAATACATGTAATGATGCATCTTAAAGACATACAGATTACCAAATACTGCACAAACAATTTACTGGCCTTCTATGAAAGGACAATTTATGATAAAGTGAACTCTGCGACATTTCAAAGAATTTTGATAAGATATGGTCTTAGAGCAAAAAATTAACAGACTCAAAAGGGCGCTGGAAGAATCTTAAGCTCAAGAAGAAAAAACTACGTTGCCAAGTAGGAGATAACTTATCAGTTACAAATTTACACAGATAAGTGTTAGATTCAAGCCCAAACCCATGAGTTAGATGTAAACTGATCTTTTACAACATCAGCAACTTTGCTTTAGGCAAGATATATTTAAGCAATTACAAGACTCATAGAAGGAAATGAGGTCCATTTCATATTACCTGCAGAGAGATGGAGCCATCTCAATATCTTTACAAATAAAGAAGTAAAGGAAAATATCAGGAGACAAATGTTAAAGAGTGAAAGCATTGGCAATGTTTTATATAAGTTTTTACACAGAGAGATTTACCACTAAAAAGGTTCGCTTCTCTTCCACTCTTCATAGGAAAAACCTAAAATCATTTGCTTCAATCTGTAGACCAAATAACTCATCCAGAAATCAACTCATTGTGAAAATGTCCACTTCTATCGAACACTTAATATCGGTAAAGAACGACAGCACTCTATAAAGGAATTACTTCAATAAATTGTTTGCTCTTCTTCATTTCTGTTTGACGAGGATAAACTAATGACTACAACAAAGAAGAGTTTCATAGCTCATGTGCTAGAGAAACAATTGAAAACTGATGATCAAAATACACTATTTACCTCCAGGAAGACAGGATTTATTGTAGATACAATGGCTAACGTTTGTGAAATGAATACCTCTAATATAAAGGCATTCATATAGTTTTTTGACAATACATTAAATGCAACTCATTTTCATTCAAGAAAATTTCGTTTTTCATTCTTATGTTGAAAAATTTATAAAGGATTCAGAGCGTCAGAAGAGGGCAAACAAGCTTCTAACAGAACTACAGGACATTAATAAACAAGATACCGTTTCCCGCGGAGATGGAAAGATTTTGGCTGTAATTTGGGAACAAGAAAAAGCTAAAGTCCCTCCTTCATCAAATGACTTTAGATCATCCATGGAAAAATACGTACTAGATATGTCAGCAACTTCAGAGGTCCAGTTGAATATAACCTCCACTCACATAAATTTACAGCTGCATTGGTGTCTGAAGTTACAGTACTGAATTCTGGTGTAGAAAAAGCTGACCTATGACAAATTGTTAAACCACTCTATGCAATTAAACAAGGATTCAAGCAATTTTTCATTATTTCATCATGGGTGCAGTGAACTTTGGATCAAATCTGGATCTGAAGACTCAATCAGCTATATTCCCATTCCCTCGCTGACTGCTCAGCTCAGAATGGAACTATGCCAAGAATTGCTTGCTCTTTACTCACTGCCTAGCTCCAATTTCACAAGAAAATTTGCGACTAAATTTGCTAGTCCAAAGGCACACCGAAAAAAGTCAGGTTCACGTAGCAGAGGAATATTTGACAAAAGTACTGAAACGGACAAAAATGTGTAAAACAGCAGATCACCTGATAAGATAATGTATCATCCTTCCAAGAGGCCATATTAACAGAACTACTACCTACTAGCTTTGCAAAATAAAAAAAAAAAAAAATAAAAACAAAAAATGTTGGAAAAGCTTATTTTGCCACATATTGCCTTTCTGTTCTATCTAAACCTCCTTGATCCAACTCTATATGGTTACAAAATAGTTGATGATCTCTTGGCTCCAACAGATGGAAAGAACCAAATACCTGAGGAATTCACTGTGAAGTGCAGTTGTATAAATTGTGTAATATACCACTGTTCGTGTTGGATAAATCGTATATCCTTGCTGCAGTTCTTGTTTATGTCGAAGTGGCGTGGTTATAATTGGTGTAAACTGTAACAGTTCATTGGGATGAGAAATGTTAATAAAAACACAAGTATGAGAGACAAATACTATTCTTCGTTCATTAAAATTTGTCTAAATTTGAGTACTTTACAACCGCAAAGTTCAACCTTATCAGAAGGTTTAGTTATTAAGATTAGTGAAAATGAGATATGAATATCAAATTAGTGATATACTTGTATTTAAATTAGTAATTATATACTGTACTTGTTTATCAGTATTCTATGAATTTATAGAATGTAAATTCAGTTTTAACAAAAGTGTCATTTTAGACTTCTTACAATGTAGGAAGAAAATCTCACATACTTATGTATGTGCTGAGAAAACCAAAGTTCTCTGGTGTCCCTAGTAAAAATTTAATTAAAATTATTATTACAGATCTATGAATTAGTCAAATTCAATTATCAAAATTTCAATATCTATCCTGCCATGACACCCTTTTAATTCTAATTACTAAAAGTAATTAAAAAAGTTATCAAAAGTGTCTTAATGTATTCAAAATACGTAAAATAGACAATTTCTTGAGATTTTGTTAGGTTTTAAAAAAATTCTAAACTGAACAATACAATAATAATGTTAGTGCAATTATAAAGATCCTCCTAGATAGTAATGGTCATAAAGTAGCTTAGTGAAAATAGAATTTGTATCAAAAGCTACTGTAAAATTCTGTGTATGAAATATCTTGAATAATCTACAATTATATGAGTACAGCGTTGCTATGTTAATTATTGTTAATCTAAGCCATGCATTATTTAATATTGCGTGATTGGGACCATTTATTTTTTTGGGAAACTAAATTATTAGATTATTTACTACGACCTAATATTGATCTGAAAGGTAAAGATTTATATTTTGTAATTTTTGGAAAGGTCTCCTTAAAATGAATATATTGAGTTGTATATTAAAGTTTAAGGGGGAAATTGGCATTTTATGCCCAGCTACGCTGCATTTACAAGTTAAATTATCACTCGATACAATGAAATTGAGCATTAACTTTTCACTTCCTGACAGGTTTTAGATGGTCTACCCTAATATTGGGGGTAATTCACGGTGTCTACTATAAAAAACAAATAGAGTAACTCCCGGCAAATTTCATGCATATGGAAACCCCCACCAGGCCATACATTTTTGTATGTGAATTGTAAGTGCTATATGCAAATAGAGAAAAAAAGGTTTAAGCAATTTACATGAAATATATGATAGCATAGGTGGTACAAAAAAAAATCTGAAGAGGTAAGATATGAGGCAGTCTTCAGAAATGGTAAAAAGATTTGTTTGCGTGAAAGGAAGGAATGATGTGTTTTGAGATGATTCGCTCATATGCAGAAGAAAGATGTCTGATTAATGAGAAAAGCTAATTAGATGGATGAATGGAAGACCCAAAATTGTTAGAAAGAGGGTATTAAAAAGGTAATGGAAACGACCAAATCAATACGCGGTTTATGTGAGATTATGAATTAAACAGCGGAGGTAATGGAAGTATTCAGAACCGAGGTTTTATTCATGCTTTAACAGTTAAAGTATGAATGTGAATAGTATAGCTTTTATGTCTATATTTTTTTGTCAGTAAACACACCCCTCAAAAAGAGTAGCATCAGATGATTTCAGTCTGATAGTAATTCTGCAAGTCCTTAGATGTGAGGTTGTAAGGTTGTTATCCTGTCCCATTCTTCGGCACCAGCAAAATCTGGCACCTATTTACAGATAGGAACACTTTTGTGTTACAGTTGGGATCGAGCAAACACTCTTGACCTAAGCACTGAACCACTAGGCCATGGAGACCGCCATCCCACTATGGCTTCAATATATGAAGTAATCCTTCGGTTATCGCTAGTGTTCTGTTCCAGGACAATCCAGACCCCGCAATAGCTGAAAAACTGTGTAGTAGATACGGAAATTTACGGTATATCTTTTTCATTATTTTCCAAATGTTCATATTTTCTTTATTTTCTTATAAAACCTTCTAACACTCTTATAAACCCGTAATAAAGCCATTAAACATTTTTCAAATTAAAACATACTTATATTGGAGACATCCTTTTCTATACTTATATGGAAAAAGAAAATCAGAAAATTTATTAACGTATGTACTGCTCAACTAGGTTACGACATTGACCAAACTATGAGTCTAACTACTGCAGTACTCAAAAGAAACTGGATTTTGATAAAACTTATATACAGTATATACATGCACACACACATATATATATATATATATATATATATATATATATATATATATATATATATATGTGTGTGTGTGTGTGTGTGTGTCTGTGCGTGTACTGTATATATATACATATATATATATATATATATATATATATATATATATATATATATATATATATATATATATATATATATATATATATATATATATATATATATATATATATATCAATCAACTGTATCCAATAATAATGTATGAAATGTTTCCTTATCAATAGTGTATTATGAAATAAAAATATCACAAATATAATTATTTTCCCTTATCTATCTCTGGCACTATCATTCAGGCAGTTCTTTATACATGTTGCATAAAATTTTCATAATTCTGACCATCCTTTGCATTCATATCTTCCCAGGGATTACCAGCCTGCTCTTAATACTAGGTATATAGCTAATTCTAATAGTTGTGCCTTCTCCATCATAGGGCTCAATACTACACAGTATTCTAAAAGTTTTATTCCAGCTTTGGCCAAATTGTGGAATCGGTATTTGAATCGGTGAAACGTCAAAAGTTAGAACTTGAAGCAAGTGTTTCAATGTTGAACAGGCTGAAATAGGTCTCCCTTTATACTTTGTTCATGAAACATCTATTTTAATGTTATTACTGTTATTAAAATACTCCAAATCAATTTATGAAAATATCATCAGAGTATGACAACCTACTACGTATGGCATTCATAGACTATAAGAAAACTTTTGATTTTGTCAAATCCCCAGCAGGAATGAAAGCCCTTCAAAGACAAAGAGGAGATGAATCTTATGTTAGAACACTTGAAGATATCTATACAGGAAGTACAGCAACCCTAAAACTACATAAAGATGATGAGGAAATTCCTATAGAGAAAAGAGTTAGACTGGTAGACCTCATCTCTCATTAATTATTCACAGCATGCCTAGACGAAGTTTTAAAAAATTTGGATTAGAAAAATTTTGGAATTAACATTAATGAGGATTTGCGGATGACATTGTTATGTTAAGTGAATCATAGGAGGAATTGCAAAAAGATGATAGCAGATTTGAATAGCGAAAGCAGAAATGTTGGACTGAAAATTAATATGAGTAAGGATAAGAAAATATTTAAATGGAGAGAGAAAATCTGGTGATTGTTAATGAATATGTGTATCTAGGACAGACATCAAGTGTTTCTCCAGGACACAAGACCAAAATTAAATGAAATATAAACATTGAACGGAGAGCCTTTGGTAAACAAAATGAGATTATGAAATGTATATGCCACTACTTCTAAAAAGAGAAGTAATTAATCAGATGGTCCTATCATTTCTAACCTATGCATCAGGAATTTGAACCCTTACTAAAGCCTTAGAACATAAGTTAGCTACAAGTCAGAGAGAATGACAGATAATAGATGAATATTAAGAATAATTGAATGGGTCCCTAGAGATTGCAAAAAAAAAAAAAAAAAAAAAAAAAAGAAGCGAAGGAATAAATGACGCTGGATTGACGAACTATGAAAGGTTACGGGTGTGAACTAACATAAAAAAGACCATAAACAGACGCAAGTGGAAGAGCATGTCTGATGCCTTTATTCTGCAGTGAACTAGTAAGGGTTGATAATGATGGTGATGGCTTCTCTTTTAGTTTATTTATTTCGTTATTTTCTTTCCTCGCCGGGGTATTTTTCCCTGTTGGAGCCCATGCCCTTATTATAGCATCCTGCTTTTCCAACTACGATTGTAGCTTAGATAATAATAATAATAATAATAATAATAATAATAATAATAATAATAATAATAATAATAATAATAATAATAATAATAATAACGATGTTTATAAGATGATCAAAACTACCGTCTACGCTTTTCAGATCAGCTGTTGAAGGCAAACTACCAAAGCATTTTTCATTTCTTAAGAGACAATTATTACTTGAAGTATCATTTTATTATGCCATATAAGGGCTTGTAGTTTTTAGTAAAAATACTTCGCTCGTATCTTATCGTATGTCGATTTCAATGGCATATCGAAGTTTAGTGGTTAGATGCACTGTGATTATTATTATTGATACTATTACTTACTAAGATGTAACCCTAGTTGGAAAAGCAAGATGCTATACACTCACGGGTTCCAACAGGGAAAATAGTCCAGTGAAGTAAGGAAATAAGGAAATAAATAAACTACAAGAGAAGTAAGGAACAATTAAACATATTAAGAAAAGTAACATTAAAATAAAGCTTTCATATATAAACTATAAAAACGTGAATAAATGAGTAAGAGAAATAAGAAAGAATAGTGTGCCTGAGTGTATCCTCAAGCAAGAGAACACTACCCCAAGACAGTGGAAGACCATGACGAAGATGCTACGGCACTACCCAGGACTAGAGAACAATGGTTTTGACTCCGGAGTATCCTTCTTTTAGAATAGCTGCTTACTATAGGTAAAAAGTCTCTTTTGCCCTTACCACGAGGGAAGTACCCACTGAACAATTACAGTACAGTAATTAACCCCTTAAACGAAGAGGAATTGTTTGGTAACTTCAGTGTAGTTGAGTATGAGGTCAGAGAAGAATGTGGAAAAAAAATAGGACAGAGTATTCGGTGTATGTGTATACAAAGGAAAAATAAGCCGTCACCAGAGAGAGGGATCCAATGTAGTACTATATGGCCAGTCAAAGAACCCAATATCTCTCTAGCAGTAGTGCCTCAACGGGTGGCTGGTGGCCTGGCCAACCTACTACCTGTATATTTTACAAAGTTTATGCGGTTATTTACTTTTTCTTCGTATTCTTCAAGTAGTGGCTTGTGCAATTTGGTTTACCTTTTCATAAATCGAGAAAGGTATAACGTATATGCCAGTCATATTCTTCTTATCGTGATCTGTAAGAACTACGGAAACAGTTTACTATGGTGCAAAAACTGAAATGCAATTGAAACTGCTGTTGTTATCCAACTCGATTTTTCAAAACAAATCGATACGTTTATCATTCTCTTTTACTTTTTGAACAAGTAATTAGGATAAAGTGAACACTGTGTAAGTGGACAAGCCACGGGAACATCGAGTACTTGTATTGTTAAAAGAGCGATACATTTTTGCTCTCTGTCCGATACATTGGTTGCAGACTGAAGCAAATCTTATGATTTTTTTTTACCTAGCATGTACATATATATAATTATATATGTATATATATATATATATATATATATATATATATATATATATATATATATATATATATATGTGTGTGTGTGTGTGTGTGTGTGTGTGTGTGTCTGTGTGTATGTGTGTGTATTTACACATTTCATGCACCGGAAATCTAAGACCAATTTCTCCGTGTGGATTTTTGACGGGTATATATATATATATATATATATATATATATATATATATATATATATATATATATATATATATATATATATATATATATATATATATATATATATATGTATATATATATATATATATATATATATATATATATATATATATATATATATATATATATATATAATAAGAACTTAACCAAGATCACCTGCAGCATACGTTTCTATCTATTTGTGGTATGTCTATTGGTTAACAGTGCCGAAGGATGAAGAAAATTCAAGAACAAAAGCAAAATGGGTCAAGATAAGCATTTAGAGGCGGAGGGAGCATTAATATACGATTGATATGAATGATAAGCTAAAACGGTCCTTTTTTTTTTTTTTTTCAAAATATATTTAATTTTATTCGATTCACTATTTCAATATTTGTACCAATGTGCCAATAACGCCTCTACATTGTTGAAATAAAGTGGTATATGATTCGACAAAATTATCTCCTAGATTTATGTTATTCTAAAAAATGTGTAGACTTTATGGCTATTGTACTTTATACTGTATAAATATTGAAGATTAGTAGTTTCTATTGAAAAGTAGGAATATAATTCCTGGAAGATAACACAATGAAAAAGTAGTATTTTACATAAAACGATAATGCAAGATTACATCTTAAATAGAAAAGTTGGCCACAAACAACAATGAACTGCAAAAATAATATACTGTCCACAGATATAACATAAAAGCATGATTCATAATTTGAAAAGGAGCAAAGCTTTTTTCTATAAA
>NC_090732.1:86618808-86623808 GCF_036898095.1 Palaemon carinicauda | reverse complement strand
ATCAAATTTTTAAATCGATATTCCTCTCCATATATTTCCGAATATAAAATCAATATTATATAACTTTCTTATCAGTATCCAATCAAATATCTCTTGAAAATGGTGGACTGCATTATACGGGAAAATTCAAGTATCTCAAGATTTCTGCGAATTAGTAAATCCAGATGTGACGTTGATTGCACCATTTAACGACGATCCCATCTACGCTGAACGAAAGCGATTATGAGATTATTCTCAAAATGCTCTTTAAAAATTGGGAAATTGTATAAAAGGAGCAGTAAAATCTTTTATATGACTAGGCAATGTACCAGGGATTCTATAAATGTTCCTGAATTCAAGAACATCGACCTTGGAGACTAACATATTATTAGTAATCTGTTACAAGATAAAGTTAACCTCTTGAGATTGAAAGCTGTTTTCATCATTAATATTAATGTTGTTGTCTAGTTTTCATAAACAGTATTATCATTATCACCATTATTTTTATCAAAGGTATAATAATTCCGAATATTTTCTTGAAACTTGCTTAATATATTTCCAGTAGCATCCAGACGACCTGTTTTATTTGACTTTCTGTTTAACCTCTGCCTCTCTCGCTTGAACAAATCTATAAAAGTACATTTTCTAGAGTAACTCAGGATTTTCCTTCATTACTACTATTATCTTACTCATTTATCTCTCACTATCACGAAAATTACACAGAACATATCCATAGGTAACTCAATCATTTGTCCTTACTATTAATGACCTCCCCATTATTTCATAACTTATAGGTTTATTTTCCTATGGAAAAATAATAAAAAATCTTCACAATTTTTTGCCATGTGTGTTGTATGTCTTGACTTAAGCGGTAATTTCATTACCTGTGGTCTAAGGTAAAGAAACTCTTTAAAATCATTGATTATAATAGCGTCAGGATTTTGACGAATTAGTTTGGCATTCCTTCTAGTTACGAAAACTGATATTTCCAAATCTGCACAGCACATCATGTATGCAGCGTAGGAAGGACTCTTGATGGATATATTAAAGCTGTTTTCAATTATGCCATATGCAAAAGTATTTTCAGTACAAACGAATTTCCTCAATCTCTTATACAAATAGATAAAGTATGAAAAATGAGCCATCAGCTAGAAAAATAACTAATTACCTTCTTTCCCTTCATCAAATTCAGTGGCTTTAATGTTACCTGGGAAACGACAACATGCATAAATCTCAATTCTCTTCTTATCTTTTACCTATTTCTAAAACATTATTATCTATAATAATTTGTTTACTTAATCTTTTTCTTCATGTTTTCATTACTTAGCTGCTTACCTCGCTTTTCTTCTCCTCTGGATTGCTTTTCCTATTGGGACCATTGGGTGTAGTATTCCGATTTTCCAACAAAGGTTGCATCTTGGGTTATATTACCACTGCTACTAATAGTAATTACAATACGGTAATAATAGTAATAATAATAACCATAATCGGCGTTCTTGGATATAATGACAATTTTATAGTGTTATTATTATCACTATCATTATTATTATCATTTGGAAAACGTTATGTCCTCTTTCGTGGCATTTCTTACCTCGTCCTTTAGTCTCCTAATCTCATCCCTGAGACCTTCTTCAACCGAGTCCCACTCAGTTTTCCACTCCACCACCTTCGCCTTAAGCTTCGACTCGCACTCTTCTTCTTTCTCGTCGAGAAGTCTCTGTAAGGTCTCGCACTTATCCTTGATGTCCCAGTTTCGACTCTCGCCCCTTCTTTCTTCTTCCCTGTTGAAATAAAACTGAACGATTAATATTTATCTAAGAAGAAATAGTATTTGAAATGAAAGGGGAAATGCCTTAATTATTAAGGACAGTTGAATAAAATGGAAAAATGTGTCCCAGTTCTGATGAATTTACCTTTTTATGCCTTTGAGTGAAAGAAAATACTATACAGCAGAAGTCAAAAATAAATCTATGAATTACATTAAAGGATTCGAGGTAAAAAAAAAAAAAAAAAAAAAAAAAAAAAAACAGATGATAACTTTTACAAAAACAGAAACCTGAGAAATGAGTAGTGAGCAATTATTAATAAACGAACATTCAGTATAAAATTTCACAAAACAACAAGTCAAATACATTCCCTAATTAATTAAAAGTGAAAATACAGACACAATCATAAATAATGACATTGAAATTGATTATACCAAAATGAAAAGAAAAATACAGCTTCAGCTTGTATAATAAAGAATATAAGCACACACGGGCATTTGCGTAGTTAATTAAGTAAACGAACTCTCATTTATAAAACAACTGCAAATATGAATCTCCTCCTGCTCTGCTTGCATAGACTAGAATTTCAAATAGCCTTCTACCTTAATTGAACGCAACCATTCATGAAGGGGGAAAAATGAATTTCCTGTCCAAGAACAAGGAATGGGAAAAAAGATAGCGTCGTTGGATGGTGCTTCTCGAAAAGGTGAATCCTATTTATCCAAGAACCCTAGATACCCTGCTTTGTCCTTTTCTTTTCTTTTTTTCTTCCTTTTTATTTTAGGTTTTTAGATAGATTTACAGGCAAATCCCTCTAGTTTTATTAACTTTGACCTCGACTTGGTAATAACAAAAGTTTTGGTATATCTGCAGTACAATTGCAGCAAGAGCTAAATATTCTTCTTCACTTTGACAAAACTCCACCTATCAAAAACTACTTTTTTATATAGCCCTATGAATCATGTTATTTGGAGATAATATTTCTAAAACAATTCATACATATAAACAAGCAGCATTAATTAGTTCTGACACACATAAATATTACGTTTTAGTTCGCCAAGTGCTAAATTTTCTTAATGACACAGCCCCTGTGAAATTAATACTTATGGTGTTTAATTTTACTCAGTCAATCTCCCCTGTCCTAGAAAATAGATTGAGATACATAAATCAATATCATTGTTTACTCTGAGCAGTGATACGTTGACAGAAATTTTAGTAAAAAATTAAAGAAGAATTATGACTTTTCTAATTCACTTAAGTTTTCTGTAGCTTTGACATACACCTTCAGGAAAACTAGAAATTGCCATTTATTCAATCATCACTGGTATTCTATTTCGTAGCAGAGGTAACGTACCCCACAAAATGGATAGTGGTTGAATTTTGTTACAGTCAAATACAATTTTCAAAACAATTCATATTGATAGCAGAATTCGAACAACGGAAACGATACATTGGAAATGTTATTGTCAGAAAAAAAATTATTTTTTATTTGCATGAGTTCTCTTCCTGGTCGTCAATAGAAAAAAAATTATCTGCTAACTTTTGAAAATTATTTTATAATTCTGTGTATTGAAAATAGTAGTTTTTACAGGAAACTGTAAGTGAATATAAAACTTGTAAATTTGAGATATCAATATCATTAAACTTTTTCCAGTATTCAAAACACCCAAGCAAATTTGTTCATGTTGAAATCTTTAATGTAGAAATAACTTACATTGTTTTACAGTTATTTTTACTTCGATTTGATTAGTAATCTAACATTATAATCACCCAACCAAAATTTACACTCACACTTTTAGCAAGTAATCAGAAAAGAACGCAAATACGATATACCCGTCACATTGTCATGATACAATATGCTATTAACTCATTATAATATCATAATACGTGTTAAAGTGATATCTGACATGTAATTTTTTTTTCCTATAACATATTCTTACGTCAGCAGCATCATCAGCCGCAGAACGAAATTGATGAAATCATTAAACGAGAAAACGCTCGTTTTCTCATAATCTACGCATATGTGTGTGATTAGCATACTGAGTAAAAAATTATAAACGTCAAAAAGGTCTTTCGTGAATCGCTAAGCACAGCATGAATTGTTTATTAACAAGGATTTACGGCACACGGAGGGAATCACTCAGATGGACTCTGCATTATATAATAAAAGATAAAGATTATTGTTAAGTTCATGGGATGTTTATAGATATTGGTTTTCAGAGGCACTCAATGAATTAGAAAAACCCAGCCATTAAACATCATTTAGAAATACTAACGTAGAGAACAAACATACTAATTTCATCCTTATAACAAAAATATCAAACTCGGTATTGAATGAATATCAAACTAGACTCATTTACCTTCTTCCTTCATTGTTAAGCCTAATATTTTGAATTCTCGTTGAATATGAAAACAGGTTTTCCTTTGTTCGGAAAATAAGAGGTAAAATTAAAGTATGTATTAACGATATATATATCTACAGTATACTCTTATATATATTCTAAAATGTGATATAAACCTCCCTTTTTGAAAAGCTCTTCCATTATTTTTTTTCTTCTTTTTTTTCTGAGGAAATATGCTACCCGGTGCTAATGCATTGCTCCCACCGGACTACAGTTTCAAATCATATGCAAAAAGAGAGTATGAAGTGAGGGAGGAAATGAGATTCTTGAAAGCAACCTCTCATAAAAGACTCCGGCTGTGGAGGCAAACGGAAAAATGTTCCAGACATGGTGCAATAGATTAACAGTTTCATTTAGAATTATTAGAATTATGTTTATTGTTGAAATCATTGAAATAATAATTATCAAAACTAATAAAAATACTTTTATTATTATTATTATTATTATTATTATTATTATTATTATTATTATTATTATCTTTAACTGCCAGATCAAAACGAAACTCTGTAAACTCCGCTTTTATTTATAGACCAAATCATGAGCATTTTAGCTGAGAGTTATTCAATATCTTAGGATTACAGATACATACAGAAATACAAATCCCTTTTCATTTTTTTTCTCTCAGAAGTACAGAAAATTTATTAATGTTACTGGTACTCAACGGTAAAATAAGCAGAGACCACTACTAACACAATAAAATACGTCTATATAATTTGAAAGGCTTTCAAAATTGTGATTCTACAACGATATGTGTTGAAACCCATGAATGCAATCTACTGAGTTAAGATCTTGTTAAAATTGTTTAAAACAATCAGGTTTATTAACCTCACCAACATTAAAAATGTCTAGACAT
>NC_090732.1:86606308-86613808 GCF_036898095.1 Palaemon carinicauda | reverse complement strand
CTCTTGCAATTATCTTTCAATGCCTGTTTCCTCTTTACTGACCATTCCATTTTCACTGGATAATCCTTATTTTCAGGGGGGGGGGGTTACGATTGATCTAACGACGATTGGTCTAATACCATTTGGTCCAAAGTGAATTGGTCTATTAGACCAATTCGTCCAAAGACATTTGGTCTAAAACTGATTCGTCTAATAGACCTATTGGTCTAATATCGATTATTCTAAAACTGATGAAAAGGCAAAGATAAAACACAAAAATTTAAATCAACATATGTACATGCACAAGTAATTTATTACATACACACACACACACACACACACACATATATATATATATATATATATATATATATATATATATATATATATATATATATATATATATATATATATATATATATATATATATATATATATTTCAAGTACCAAATGAAATAAAAACTTAACATAAGCAGTAATTATAGTTAAAAAAACAAAAATTTTACTTAGTCAAATGTAAATAAAAGTACTTTATTAAAAAAAGATATATATTAAAAGACAAAAGGAAAATGAAAAAAAAATTACGTAAGCAATATATAATCACTGCAGGCACAACATTTTTAATTATGGGCCAGTGCTCGTAGAAAATCTAAAGTATCATTATTGTGTCTCTATTTAAAAACAGTTAGAATTCTCTCTTCACGTTCAATATTTTTTTTTTTCGCTTTTGTTTAATATCAGACTCTCCCCGAATAATGCATTCACTCTGCTCTTCCACATTCTTTTGCTTCTTTTGCAGTTCGCTAATTACTTTGAATATCCCAACATGTGCAGAAACTAGTAATATCTCTAACCGTCGATGTCATTCTTCGACTTTATTCTGTGTCCTTGAAATACCAAGTTTTATTCTGTCATGTACTGACCTTAAAAAAGGTGCCATATAAGGTTTTTAAACCAGATGAAGTTATTTTTCTATTGATGCTTTATCCCTGAAGAAAAAAAGCAACCCTTGTTAGTTGTCCCAGGGATTTCGGATTTAATTGCATTTATAACACTAATTTCGAACTCAGTGATTATCATTGGAGAAGAAAGGTAAGTTTCGTTTTCTCCAGCATAATCTTGTTGATCACGGAATAAGTGAATGTAGCATTCCGCGTTTTTTTTTTTTTTTTTCGTGAATTAGCACACACCAATGGCAACACTCAGCTCCTCTCATGGGGTCCAACGGGCGCATGAATTTTATACATTTTTCGAGCAATAAAAACAAATAGCCATTTACAGCTAGCTTTTTCTTTACTCTGTAGGAAAAACAATTTCACACACAAACAAACTCCATGGGAAGGAATTAGGTGAATGCACTAAAAGTGTTGTGTAAGTAATTATCGAATATAATTAAAACGAATACACTGAAAATGTTTTGAAAGTAAATATCGAATATAATTATGACTTTCAAGAAAAAAAGCAATAAGGCAATTTGGTATAAACTACCAGGTAGATGAAGCGGTAGTTAGAATATAAACATGGCAGTTATAAGGTAATTGACACAAACTATATAGAACTATGAGTGTTTCCAAAACGGTAATTACACCAATTTGGATCGTGATCTTGGACCAATCATACCTTAAGACAAGTTGGTTTTAGACCCATTAACTTTGGACAAATTGTTATTAGACTAATCGTCTGGGATCGGTTCAGGGGTGTTTTTTAGATGCTGAACTTATTTTTCTGCTATCATATTGTATAGATCCCTATTGATACGATTTTTCAAATCCAAATATGTATTGCAATAAGTTAATCTCTTATTCATAAATGCAGAGATGACATATTACTGGAAGAATCCACCTGATTCTTCAAATGCTATCACCTTTATAATAGAAAAAAAAAACTTATACAAAACTGAAACGTATGTTTTCAATTTCTTGCTTTTTTTTCGTGGTAATTGTTTACAAGACCATGCTCTCCATTTACTCCAAACTAATGCAATCCTGCAGTTCTCACCTTCTTACACAGTTATTAGGTAGTAAAGTAAAAAAATAGCAATATATGCTGCACAGGGAGGGGTTGGTGGAAGAGGTACTATACAACCTGGAATTAACATCGTCTTCTTCTTCTCCTTTAGATTGCCCGGAGCTTCTCTCCAGACAGGGGCTTTTTGACGGTGCGTCTAGCCCCTAATTAACATCGTCAACCAAAGAGAAGGTCGTGACGTCAGCTTACATTTGGTATATATTCAAATTATTTACTAATTTGGAAATTGGGTAATTACTCAAAAGTGTCACTCTTTGTGAATGTTATATTTTTATATGGTAAATACTTGACAATAGATTTATATTTTTTTTTTTCTTTAAAGAAACTTTTTAGGAGACTGACCATTTTTACAGCGTATGTTTTCATTGGCGAGAAATTGAAACTTGGGTGGCCTGAAGATATTACCACTGAGAATGTCAGATTGTACAATGGCGCTGTCAGCGATCGAGCCCTTGAAATACGAACAAGAATACGGAGTTATTAATAAAGAACACAAATGTGGCCGTTGTGACAATAAGTGCCAACTTGACAGCAAAAGGTGGGTTTGGCGGTGCCAGAAATAAGTTGCCATTGGAAAACAGAGGGCCATAACGTGCAATTATTCTGTAGCAGTGTTTATAGGGGGTTGGCTGTCCCAGGCCAAGGTGAAGGCTGGAGATAATTTAATTTTTAGTGGAGTGTATCTAGACAAAATATTCAGTTACGAATTCATCTGCCAGGAAATAGGGTGAACTAATAAAACCATTGGTGACTGGTCTAATTTTATCAGGGAGGTCCTTGAAAATTGCTGTGAAGTGATGAGGAAACCTATTGGTGGCCCGGTTTAACAGTGGATATTGGCGAAAGCAAATTTGGAAAAAGCAAGTACAATAAAGGCCGAACAGTGGACGGCAAGTGGGTCTTTGGTGGTATTTGCAGAGAAACCCGTGATTTTTTTGAGGATCCAGTGGTAACTCGGGACCGGAAACATTGTTGGCAATAATCAAGAAGTACGTGTTGCCAGGTAGCACCATTATATCAGATTGCTGGAAAGCGTACAATTGTTTGGTAACTGAAGGCTCGATCACCTCACAGAGAATCCTACTTATAACTTTGCGGACCCAGAAACTCGTGCCCACACCAATACCATTGAGAGGCAGTGGCGCAATTATAAGGAGTGGGTGCCAAGATTCGGCCGAAGAAGTACCATTTCAGAGGGTATATGGTACGATTTTATTTTTTGTCAAGATGGAAGAGCCGAGTAGACCGTTACCACCATTTCCTTCTTGCAATAGCATCTTTGTACACTCCCACAAACTAGGTATGATATTTCAATATAATTTAATATAGTAGTATAGTAAATGAAAGATTTAAAAAGTAGTATAGCAGCAGTATGTCTAAAGCAGGCATCCTGGTATTATTACAGTTTCATCCATTATGGGAAATCTATTATAATAATATATTTCCCGAGTAAAGGAAGTCTTTTGTAGTATTTCTGTAAAATATTATCTGTCGCAAATGCTTAGTTCTTTATATATCGATGATCAAACTCACGCTACTCATGTCTTCCTCCCAGATTTTTTCTAAGTCTGTTGTTATTGTTGACTGTGTCTTGTATTTGCTTAAATGAGCCCTGTAACCACTATAATCCGCAGACAAACTAGTCCACTATGAAGTCTTACACGTTTGGCCAATCACAGCGCCTGTCCACTATGACGTTACACATGTTAGGCCAATCACAGCTCGACAATACAACAGCGCGACAATACATTATCTTACCCAGGCATTTCATTTCGTTCTTAGACATGAAGGCTATAGCAAGCACGTCATCTCATGTTGCACAAGAAGTTGAAATTCCATTTTCTTGTCCTCAAGGCACCAGCACATTTTTATGAACCAACAGTTTAAGGTAAGCTTCATTAATTTATAGAGTATATTATAATGGTGATAGTATAACGATGTATA
Source organism: Palaemon carinicauda (assembly GCF_036898095.1). Taxonomy (NCBI): domain Eukaryota; kingdom Metazoa; phylum Arthropoda; class Malacostraca; order Decapoda; family Palaemonidae; genus Palaemon; species Palaemon carinicauda. The sequence goes on along the minus strand of NC_090732.1, from coordinate 86,609,857 downwards.
CAGCAGTACCATCACTTTGGATTTGGTTTGATGGATGTGTTAGGTAGTGGCTGTAAGGGGGGGGGTCGCAGGGGCTAGGCCTAGGTAGGGGTACAGGGCCCTAGGTTAGGTGGTTGTATTAGGTTCGGTAGTGTCCCGAAATTCACTGTGGCCTTAAGGGAGGGTCGCAGGGGGGGTGGAGGCCCCCCCCCCCCGGTAGGCCTAGGTAGGGGTAGAGGGCCCCTAGGTAGGGGTACAGGGGCCCTAGGCTAGGTTAGGTGGGTTTATTAGGTTCAGTAGTGCCCTGAAAATCACTGTGGCCTTAAGGGGGGGGGTCGCAGGGGGGCGGAGCCCCCCCCCCCGGTAGGGCTAGGTAGGGGTATAGGGGGAGGGGTGGTGGAAGGATAAGTATTCATTTATTGCAAATATCATTTGACGCCCCCACCCCCCCACCCAAAACCCCGGTTCCCACCTGGTGTCCCCCATAATTGTTGGGATGAAGTAGGGTCTTTCTGCATTCTAGAACAACTTGTTGTTTTAACTCCAATTACATAGTAAACCTCTAAATCGGATGGTTTGCGGTCAAAATAAACGTTAAATTCGTTGGAACCTCACTATTTCTGATGCAACAAATATATTTTTATTCCAGTTTCCCTATAATGGATGAAACTGTAAATTTACCTTACGCAGGGGTCAATAGATGGCGTTACTGTAGCAAAACATACTCTGGGAAAAATAGTCATTCTTGTAATAGTTTCTTTAAAAAAACACTTTAAGATTTATCATCAAATATTTACCAAATATAAGATATACAGTTCACAAATAGTGATACTTTTGAGTAATTGATCCATTTTTAATTTAGTATATATTTTGAATATATACCAAATGTACTCTTTGGTGCCAGTAGTTCAGCGTCTCTCGTTATATTGGTGATGGGTCTATTATACGAGTTATGGTGCACCATTCTGGATTTAATACGGCCCAGGAATCAGTGGCCTAGTGATATTCCAGACTATTTTTGGAAAACTGGCAAATTGAAAAACAAAGAACGTTTCAATATCTCAGTGTTTTCATTTGTAAACGGGCTACTGCGGCACCTATTTGAATGTTGGCTGTTAGACAACTTTTGAGGGACCAGGCTGCCTGGAGTCATATAAATTACCTATGGGATAAATTCGAAAAAACTACTGATTATGCCCGGGTTTACTGGCATTGGAATGTACCCATGGGCGTTGATCAATATATTGGTGGTGATATCCATTATTATTAACAAGGTAAGTTCATTGCGATATTATGTCGAACGAGCTACTCGGACGCCCGAGGAACCCCCCCCCCCTCCCCGATATCAAGCCCCCTCCTACCCCTGTTCAACATATCTTGCCAATTATTGCTTTCCCAGCATCAAAATAGGCTCCTAATTACAGTGCAAGAAGATTAGAACTGCAGGATTGCATTATTTTGGAGTAATTGGAGAGCGTGGTCTTATAAACAGTTACCATTTTTGTGTTGATGAATGAATCGTTTATATCCCTGGCATGTATGTCAAACTTACGGTCCTCTTTAAAAGACTTCCTTCTACCACAACCATATGCATGTGAATCAATAGTATATCACAACTACTCTACTTCATGTAACAAATAGCGTATATCAATAGTACAGACCCAGACCATATCCTAACCAGGTTCTCAGAATGTCCTTCTATCAATGCAATTCTTTGATTATGCAAAATTGCATCTATAGCATAATTATTGGAAATAAGAAATCATGTTTGGCCATTTTAAAAGGAATAAAGACAAAAAGGTAAAAAAAAATGGCATTTGACACAAAGTGACAAAATATAAGTTGATACACAAATGAAAGCCAGGGGTTACTGTAAAGATATCAGTGTATGTGGAAGGAGTAGCTGTGGTGGACAGTAAAAATGTATTATGTATTAGGTAAGAAACAGACATGCGGTAAGAGATTAATCTAAAAAAAATAAAACGCTAGTTTAGAGAAAATATAAAACCATTTCATACTGCAATTCTCACATATTCACATAGCACTGACGTAAGTCTCTCTTCAAAGTTTGTATATAACAGATCTGTTTTAAATCTATTACTGATCTCAAGATATTTTATACATTTTATTCATTACTCCTCATATATAGTTTACTTATTTCCTTTCCCTCTTCTTCTTTGTCTTCAGCTTTACCCATTTCTATATGGGGAGGGTGTTTCTCGTCAGCCTTCTCCTTCTTCCTCATCTTGTTCTCTTAAACCCTTTTCCTTCATGGCATTCAATAATTTATCTCTGAACGTCAGCCTTCCCTTCATCCATCTGCCCTTCACCTCTATGTTCATAACTCTATTCATACGTGTTCTCTCCTCCTGACATGAACCAAACCATTTCAGTTTTCTTTCCTGGACTTTCTTTGAAACTCTAATACTTTATCTGTCCCTCTGGGCAGTTAATTCCGCATCTTCTTCTTTTTGTGACACTACATACCAATCTCAACATTCTCATCTCGACCACTTCTATTTCTATTTCTTGCGCTTTCTTTATTGGCCAAATTTCTGCCCCATAGAAGTGGGGCGCCTAACAACACTTTTATAAGACTTTCCTTTAACCTTTGCACTGAACCTCCTATCACAAAGTATTCCCGATGACTTTTTCCAATTCATCCATGCACACTGAATTCTATGACTTACTTTTGCATCGAGGTTTCCATTTTTACTCATAACAGAACTAAGCTATTTGAAGGAGATAACCATCTTTGTGCGTTCTTGAGACCAAAATTCACTATTCCCAACCATTCCTCTTCACCTGTCCACATATATTCTTTTGTTTTTCTACTAAATTTAAGCTTCTACTCTCAAGTTCTTCGCTCCATCTTCCTAGCTTGAGTTGGGCATCTTCTTTTGTTATATCAATCAGCCCAATAGTATCAGCAAACATTGCAGTCCCAGGTACTTCTTCTCTAACTTTCGATGTTAAAACATCCATACAATATCAAACACGTAGGGACTGAGGACTGAACTCTGATGGAGATCAACTTTCACCTTAAACATCTCTGTATTTCCGGTAATGCTCCTTACTTGTATGGTTCCCTCTGCATACATATCTTTCATTATTCTGACAAATTTTTCTGAAACACTCTTCTCTCTCTCTCAAGCACCTCCACACTTCCTGCCTAGGTACCCTGCCATATCTTTTTTCCAAATCAATAAACACCAGATGTAGTCCTTTCTGTTTCTCTCTATATTTCTCTACCGTCAGCCTTGGTGCAAATATTGCATCAAGTGTGGTCATTCCTGGCATAAAACTAAATTGTTCTTAACAAATATTGGTTTCCATTCCCAATCTTTCTTCTATAATCCTCTTATATATCTTAATTGCATGTGATATTAGCTTAACTCCTCTGTAGTTCCCATATGCCTACACATCACCCTTCTCTTTGTAGATCGGGACCATTTGGTTATTTCTACCCATGTCTGGCATTCTTTTTTTGGAGATATATCTTAGTCATTAAATCCCACAGGAAATCTATGGCCTCATCTCCTAAACACTTCCAAACTTCTGCAGGTATTC
>NC_090732.1:86583808-86588808 GCF_036898095.1 Palaemon carinicauda | reverse complement strand
AGGTGTTGATCAGTATAATTCAGTGTTGACTAACTGTTGATGAGCAATATTAACCCGAAATGGAAATAGGAAAGGAAATCTGCACTTAGGATTGGCAATGTGACGTCAGAATTGAAAAACTTCCAATGATATTTGCCACTTCCATACGATAGTGTGAGTGTCTTAGATCCATTGGCAGCTATCAGGTGGATGTCAACAGGCATAGAATGACTGTGTTGGGTCCTGGAGAGTGGTTTGGGTAGAAGAGAATGGCAAACACCAGTGTCTACTAAAAATTGTAAGCCCATAACTGCTTCCTGTAAAAAGAGAATATTAGTAATAGGGGAGGTCACTGTCACAAGCAATGGCCTACTTATAAGATTTTTGGCTACTGACAACCATTCGCACTTTTCTTTGCAGCAGCCACGATTCAGTAGTGTTAGTAGCACATCTGCAACAAATGGCCATCAGTAAGTGGCTATAGAGGTCGTTGGTTGGAGTGTGAGCAAAGGGCGGATTTGGGCGGATTTGGGTGGTGGGCGGCTTTGTCACCCCTCCGGCACGTCATGGGGTGGGCGTCTGCTTCCTACCACATTCACGTCAGGTTTCGTCAATGTTGAACAGATTCCCTCTTTATAAGGAGTGAAGGTGTTGATTGAGGTCTTGAAGGATGTGAAGTGGCTGTCCATAAGGGCGTGGACTTTGATCATCAGACCCTTCATGGGAAAATATCAACATCGGGAATGGTGGCGCATGCAGGTTTGGGGAGACATTGTACCCTAATGGCAGGAACTAGGATCACTTCCTGAGGAGAGCCATCCGTGGCAAGTTGCAAATGAGTAATGCTGGTCATTTCCTTGAAAGTAAGCGAGGCCCTTTGGCCTGCAATATATATATATATATATATATATATATATATATATATATATATATATATATATATATATATATATATATATATATACATATATATATATATATATATATATATATATATATATATATATATATATATATATATATACATATATATATATATATATATATATATATATATATATATATATATATATATATATATATATATATATATATATGTATGTATGTATGTATGCATATATACTGTATATAAATATACATATATATATATATATATATATATATATATATATATATATATATATATATATATATATATATATACATATAAATATATATATATATATATATATATATATATATATATATATATATATATATATCATATATATATATATATATATATATATATATATATATATATATATATATATATATATATATATATATACATATATGTATTCATATATATATATATATATATATATATACATATACATATATATATATATATATATATATATATATATATATATATATATATATATATATATATATATATATATATATATATATATATATATATATATATATATATATATGTATATTGCAGCTTTCATTGAATAAAAGATTACTGCTTATTTTTGCTGTTTTAACTTAGTCGTTTCTAGTTCCATATAAACACTCTTCAGAGCTGGACTTGAAGTTCTTAATATAATAGATAGCCATCTTGGTTTTTTTTTTTTCCTTTCCATTACAGAGAGATTTTTCTAAGTTGACACGTGCAAAGAATCTACTCTATCGAGTTGACATGAGATTAACTCTAATGGTAACTGAACAAGATTTGATTAAAAACTTACAATTGGCCAATATTTGGGACACATTTGTCTCAGTGAAAATTTGCAAGGTAAATGTTTGAGCTTTCAAGGTAGCTAGCCTCGCAAAAATAAAAACTCGAATTATAAAACCTTTTTCCCCTAAAAAAAAAAAAAAAAAAAAAAAAAAAAAAAAAAAAAAAAAAAAAAAAAAAAACAGAGCCTCACAGTTGTCCACCACCTTACAAAATATTAATCAGCCTCTGGTCAACAGGGCAAACAGAACTCTCTCTCTCTCTCTCTCTCTCTCTCTCTCTCTCTCTCTCTCTCTCTCTCTCTCTCGTGATACCGTAGTATATGACTTAGTAAAAAATTTTAATTACATGAAGAAAACTGTTTTATATATAGACAGAGAGACTGATAGATACCCACAAAAGGAAGTAAATAAATAGGTAGATAAGCTTGGAATATACTATCCAATTAACTATAGCTATGAAAGTAGGGCAGCGGATTTACACTGTACAACTAAAGATTATGAATACGAAATTGATAACGAAATGAAGGAACTTTCACGTCCACACCAAGATATGAACGAGGGCGGAGAGAAGCAAACGTTCACCACCATACTAACAACACTGTTAGGATGAGTAAGAATTCAATTTAGTTCAAGCTTACATCTAATGTGTATAAAATCCTGATATACTTGTATTTTAAGGTTGCGGAAGGGAAAGTATCTCAGCTTAAATCCAGAGTTCAGGTTTAAAGTTGTCTGAGTAAAACAATAAATAAGCGACAAGTTAAGAATTCTTTGTCCATTTGCCATTATATTCAAACGAAATTGGGTTAAATTCAACAATAGATTCTCTATATGTTATTCAAAAATGTAGAAATCCAAATAACATCGCAAATTGAGAATGGGCTCATTCCAATTCGGGAAAATATAAATGAATTCAATTGAGATTATATGAACCGATGAGATGGAATAAATTATTATCCTCAAGTGAATGTTGGCGGGATGGTGTTGAACATCCGTCTCTCCGAAACGTGGAGCGAATCCTGATGCAGAGGGAATGGAGAATTCCCTTTTAGAATCCAATTCAGATCTAAGGTTTTTATTAAAAAAAGGGGGTATCAAAACGTGTTTGGAAATCAAGAAAGTTTGAATTTCATTATATGTTAGCTGTTTTATCCATATGGATAAAATCAGTGTGCCCAATATTTCAGCCAAAAAGCAATCGCTGAATATCATATTACGAGAGTCTTTTCAGACTGATTAAAATATATCAGTATGTGATATTTACGAAAAAAAAAAAAAGAGATTTTCATATTACCAAATTTACATTCTTTCATCGCAGATATTAATAATTTAGATTTCATTTGACAACGTATCCAAATATTTATATAAAAAATTAGTTATCAAAGAGCTCATTACAAAATATACAATATGTTTCAATAGATTCAATTAATTTTCCCTGTAGATATATATTTCTCAATGAAAAAAAGAATACTTACACACACACACACACACACACACACACACACACATATATATATATATATATATATATATATATATATATATATATATATATATATATATATATATATATATATATATATATATATATATATATATTATTACTATCCAAGCTACAACCCTAGTTGGAAAAGCAAGATGCTATAAGCCCAGGGGATCCAACAGGGAAAAATAGCCCAGTGAGGAAAGGAAATAAGGAAATAAATAAATGAAGAGAACAAATTAACAATAAATCATTCTTAAATAAGAAACAACGTCAAAACAGACATGTCATATAATAAACTATCAACAACATCAAAAACAAATATGTCATAAATAAACTATAAAAAGACTATGTCTGCTTGGTCAACAAAAAAGCATTTGCTCCAACTTTGAACTTTTGAAGTTCTACTGATTCAACCACCCGATTAGGAAGATCATTCCACAACTTGGTCACAGATGGAATAAAACTTCTAGAGTACTGCGTAGTATTGAGCCTCGTGATGGAGAAGGCCTGGCTATTAGAATTAACTGCCTGCCTAGTATTACGAACAGGATAGAATTGTCCAGGGAGATCTGAATGTAAAGGATGGTCAGAGTTGTGAAAAATCTTATGCAACATACATAATGAACTAATTGAACGACGGTGCCAGAGATTAATATCTAGATCAGGAATAAGAAATTTAATAGACCGTAAGTTTCTGTCCAACAAATTAAGATGAGAATCAGCAGCTGAAGACCAGACAGGAGAACAATACTCAAAACAAGGTAGAATGAAAGAATTAAAACACTTCTTCAGAATAGATTGATCACCGAAAATCTTGAAAGACTTTCTCAATAAGCCTATTTTTTGTGAAATTGAAGAAGACACAGACCTTATATGTTTCTCAAAAGTAAATTTACTGTCGAGAATCACACCTAAAATTTTGAAAGAGTCATACATATTTAAAGAAACATTATCAATACTGAGATCCGGATGTTGAGGAACCACCGTCCTTGACCTACTTACAATCATACTTTGAGTTTTGTTAGGATTCAACTTCATACCCCATAATTTGCACCATGCACTAATTCTAGCTAAATCTCTATTAAGGGATTCACCAACCCTAGATCTACATTCAGGGGATGGAATTGATGCAAAGAGAGTAGCATCATCTGCATATGCAACAAGCTTGTTTTCTAGGCCAAACCACATGTCATGTGTATATAGTATGAAAAGTAATGGGCCAAGAACACTACCCTGTGGAACACCGGATATCACATTCCTATAATCACTATGGTGCCCATCAACAACAACTCTTTGAGATCTATTACTTAAAAAATCAGTAATAATGCTAAGAAACGACCCACCCACTCCCAACTGTTTCAGTTTGAAAATAAGGGCCTCGTGATTAACACGGTCAAAGGCAGCACTAAAATCAAGGCCAATCATACGAACTTCCCGACCACAATCAAGGGATTTCTGTACAGCATTGGAGATTGTAAGAAGGGCATCACATGCTCCAAAGCCTTTACGAAAACCAAATTGCAAACTAGGGAGTAGATGATTACCTTCAGCAAACCTATTAAGACGTTTTGCCAGAAGACGTTCAAAAACTTTAGATAATATATATAGCCTATATATATATATATATATATATATACATATATATATATATATATATATATATATATATATATATATATATATATATATATATATATATATATACTGTATATATATATATATATATATATATATATATATATATATATATATATATATATATATATATATATATATATATATATATATATATATATATATATAT
>NC_090732.1:86568808-86576308 GCF_036898095.1 Palaemon carinicauda | reverse complement strand
GTTCATCTCTTCTCATGACATAACCATACCACCTGAGTCTACTTTTTTGGATCTTATCTGATAGTTTTCTAACTCCTGTGGTCCCCCTAATTACCTCATTCCGTATCTTATCTCTTCTTGTCACTCCACACATCCATCTCAACAGTCTCATCTCCGCCACATCCATCTTCTTCTCTTCTGTCTCCTTTATTGCCCACGTCTCCACTCCATACATCATTGCCGGTCTCACAACTGTCCAGTGTACTTTACCTTTCAACTTAACCCCTATTTTCCTATCGCACAGTACTCCACACAATTTTTTCCAATTCTTCCAGCCTGCTTGTATTCTGTCGTTTATTTCTTCAATATAAAAAAAATATATATATTGTTAGAAACCTTTATCTCTATATTCATTACATACTGGTGCAAATTATTTTTCCACAAAGTCACTCCTGAATTACACCCTTAAATTACCATTATGATATCTTACTACAATCTTAATCCCCTTGTCTGCCTTTTCAGTTTCCTGTGATTAATCCTCTCTTTTACTAATACCACAATTCAATGTTGTTTCGATACCTGCAAACACTTCCTGTTGAATCAGTGTCCAGTGACTCTCTTTGAATGCGGTCTCATCAGCATCTCCGGCAAATTAATAGATTAATTCATAATTGAAACTGTCGTTCTCTTAATGATCCATTAATTTCAACTTAGGCGACTTTTCCAAGGGAACAACTTAGTTGTCACCTACTTGAGCGCATATTTCTCCAATGAATCATGAGTTTTCAGGTCTTTATTCACAACTATGAGTCTTTTGTTGCCTGAAAAAAGCTGCAAACTCAGTCACCAACTGACAATAGTAACCAATTGTGCCAATTTAAGCCTGAAATGTCAGCCATCTACCCCAAACTTAGTCGCTCATGACAAAATTACCTATTTCTGTGTAATCATAATTCTCAAATAATCACCGACTTTGTCGCAACTGATCAGATACCTTTCGCCATCCAGTAGGTGATCTACTTAGTTCCCAGTACCACTGCCAGGAATGAAATTTTTTTGTTGCGGGCAAGAAGCTTGATCATTTTCAAAGCCACGAAAAGAAACTTTTGTATTTGGGTGATGACTCTCAAAGGCTGCCCGCCAACAACCAAAATAGCAGATAATTAAAAACATGAAAGTAGATGACTGTGAGTTTTGAAAACTTTGCTATAATTTTCAGGATGCGATGATGGGTCATGTAGAAAATTGTCATGTAGGAGTGATCCAAGCTTAACTGAGCCAATACTTCATCATTCATCTTCCAATACATTATTCCTTCATCCTTTAATCAAGCTCTTATCCGGAGTCAACTTCTCGCACAAAACTAATCTATTTTAACTTTAGATTATAACCGGTAAGGGTTAGACGTACCTTCGCACTCTCATTGTCAGAAATCCAACAGAGATTTTGAACATTTTACCCATTTTCCAGAGAAAAGCAGGGAAATGAACAAAAGCTTGAAAAAGTATTTAGATAATTATTGACAATAATTTTGTATGTAATTATTCATTTGGAAAAAATAATCATATCAAACCCTTTATTTTTAGTGCTCATATAAATTTAATAATATTTGTTAAGACCTAACTGAACATTCTCAACATAAGCAATTTAAGCATCTTACTCTTAATCAACACTTATAGATTTACACTTTTTATTACTAACCGAACCTTATACCCTCCATATGCCTACCATCCTACAGTCTAGTACACAACCACCATTAATCTTTCGCTCCCTGCTTCAATGCCTGCATTGTTAAATTTCATATTAGCGTAGCGGAGCCTTAAAACCCTCTTTGTTCTTAGAATTAAATTTGTGTTTGTTGCTGCATTAACATAAATTTTCTTCACCTGGCATATGTCTTAAATGTTGACCCACACTCTCTAACACCCTACGTTCATGGTTGAATAAAGCCTATTGTTAAACGCTCCCAATCAAGTTCCCAAAGGAAATTAAAGCACATACTCTGCCCTTCCCATATTCAACACCTGTATTTCCATACCTTGTCCCTCACCTTGTCCAGGTGTATACCTGTGATCGCTCTGCTACCCATGGCCTTTAAAATCCCCCATTGTTATTAAAGCCTATTTTTAACGCTCCCAACACTTGCTTCCCAAAGGGAAATCAACATGCTTACTGTATTGTTAAGCCCTTCCTAAATTCATAAATAGATTAAGACACCTGCGTTAATGTTTTCTTGATTTGTAAATAGCTTTAACACCTGCATTTCCTTAAGCCTGCCTGACACTTGCGCGCATTTTTGCCACGCACTGGCACGCATTGATGCGTGCCAGTGCGTGCCACTTTGTGGCACGCACTGGGTTTTTTCCCGCACTGTTCACGACCAGTTCACGACACGTTCACGCATAGTTCACGACAAGTTCATGCCACGTTCACGCCATAGCACGAATTGGCACGCCTAGTTCAAACCAAGTTCACGACACGTTCATGCATCTTTCCGCATCATTCCGCATCGTTCACGCCAGTTCACGAATTGGCCACTCCATATAAAAACGGGGCTTCTCCAACCCGAGGACATTCTTGGATTGGCTTCGGAAGAGACAACAATGCTTTCTGTCAGAGACACCATTGCATTGAGGAGAAGAAACGTATCTTTTTCGTTTGTATTTTTTGTTGCCCTTTATTTTTGTTTCAATAAGAAAGCATTTGATTTACATATAAAGAGCAGACATAAAATATGTACAAGTATTAAAAAAGCATTTTATTTAAACATTAAAAGCAGCAAACAAGAAAAGTTTTTAGGCTGTTGATTTTAAGGTAATAGAGAAAAAAGTGTGTTGAAATAAGAAATCATTTTATTTTTACATTAAAACAGCAAACAGAAAAAAAAATGTTTTGCTCTTCATTTTAAGGAAATAAAGAAGAATAAGTATGTTGATGAAATAAAACATCATTTTATTTTTACATTCAAACAGCAAACTTAAAAATTTCTTGGGTTTATTTTTCAGTTAATTTTTATTTAAAACAAAAGTTTTGGCTCTTGATTGGTAATAGAGGAAAATAAGTGTGTGCATGAAATAAGACATCATTTTATTTTTACATTCAAACAGGAAATATAAACAATTATTAGGTTTATATTTTTCTTTCCTTTTCATTAATTTTTTTCGTTTCCTTTTTGTCTCTTCATTATAAAGTTATAGAAATAGTTTGAAATAAGATATCATTTTTTTTCACATTAAAACAGCAAATATAAAAATTCATTAGGTTTATTTTTCTTTCCTTTTCATTAATTTTTTCGTTTCCTTTTTGTTTCTCTTCATTATAAAGTTATAGAAATAGTTTGAATTAAGATATCATTTTTTTTCACATTAAAACAGCAAATATAAAAATTTATTAGGTTTATTTTTCTTTCTTTTTCATTAATTTTTTCGTTTCCTTTTTGTTTCTCTTCATTATAAAGTTCACGCCACTTCCCGCACTGTTCACTCCAGTTCACTCCAGTTCACTCCAGTTCGCGCATCGTTCACGACTATTTCACGACTATTTTTGGCGTGCCAATGCGTGCCACAAACTTTAAACATTTCAAAGTTCTGGGCACGCATGGCACGCATGCCACGCATCGTTCCCGCACTGTTCACGACAATTTCACGACTCGTTCACGCGAGTTCGCGCATCAATGCATGCCAGTGCGTGCCACGAATGTGTGCAAGTGTCAGGTACCCTTTACCCTTTTTCTCTCTCCCCACGCCCCCTTGGCAGTATCTACCCAGTGCCCTCTATTCTCCAGGATCAACCGCCCCTTGGATCTTCCAGGTCAATAACGACCTTTCAAGACGGGCCTCACAGCTTTACCTCGCCGATCTCTTAGTGAATGGATTTCGCCCCCTCTGATGTCCCTCCCACGTGACTCGTAAAGGGAAACAACCAGCTAGTACGCTATGAGAAGTCTTTGGCTGGTGGACATTAGAGGTTTTAACGGGTGGCTCCAAGAAGACTGAGACCGGGGCCAGAGTTCAACCGAAAAGCACTCGCTCTGCTCAGGCCCTTAAAATCTATTTAACCACTCCCACCTAACTGATCCAGATTTAAACAGTGCTCTCGTGTTTATTATTCCTGTCGTCTAAGTGTTAGAATTTTGTAAATAAGAAGACAAGTTGAAGCTAAAAGTGTTATTGTTATACTCTGTAGGAGATTCATGAGAGATCACCACTGACTATAATCATGTAAACACAACCCTCGCCCCCAATTGTATCTTTAGCTTAGAACTGCAAAAACAAGAAAAGAAAAAAAATCAATCAATCAATAAACAAATAAATAAAAAACAGTTAGCTATGTCCAGCGGACTGGGAGTTACAAGACAAGACATATAATTTACGTGTGAGGATTTGTGTGCAGTCCAGACCCTTTGATCAGAGAAAGAATATATCCTATCGGTCCTAAAGTTGTGTCGGCTTACTAAAAACATTTCCGTCACATTCATCTTCTTTATATATCACTCTTTCTTTAGTTTCCACACCATTTTCCTTTGAAAAGACTCCACACTCTCTTTCACAGCAGGAGTCCTAAACCTACCTTATGTCCATTTCGGATTCCTTATTGCCTACTTTTGCATCTAAATTACAGACAAAACGGCCTTCTATTTCCCATTAAACTTCGTCAAAACATCTCTCTCTCTCTCTCTCTCTCTCTCTCTCTCTCTCTCTCTCTCTCTCTCTCTCTCTCTCTCTCTCGAGCGTTCACAAACACACGACCAGCTGGTCCTACTAATGCCAAGAGTGGAAAACCGCATAGTTAAATTATTATCATTATTAAAAGGAGGAGATTTACCAGCCCAATGAGTCACGCTCGACTGTTACACAGCTGGCCCAAATTAATTAATGAGAGAAAATATAATACCAATTAAATCTGATAAATAAACGGAATATTCATAAAGAAAATATAAGAGATAAACAATTAAGAGATAAAAATCTATCATCAATAGAAATTTTTATTTTATCTATAAAAACTATGATTCTTTAGGATTTTAACATCCTAAATACTAATATATTCGGAACTTTATAACTACCAAAGATATGTCGTATGGCTAGAATAGAGTTACACTCACTGCACCTGGGAGCGGTCTCATGAGGTGTTCACATATCTTTAATCCATGGGTCAATTTCGTATGACCGATATGCAATCTTGCTAAAATTACTTAAGTCATTTTGTGTTTCTGTTCTATGAATGCCATGGAGAAACATTTTTTTTTTTTTTTTTTTTTATCTATTATTATCTAATTCATTATTCCAAATACTTTGTCCTTCTGTTGCTATAAAATGCTTTATAGTGGTTAATAAATCTTTACGGGGATTTTGCTCTCATATGACAATCCATTGACAATTTAGCAGCGGCATCAGCTTTTTCATTACCTGCAATTCTAACATAGGCAAGTATCCAGCATATTTCAATATTCACCCCCTCCTGAATAGAATTTATTGAGGAGCTCTTCAATTAGTAATATCATTTGTTTCTAATGTGTGCAACCCTTGAGGGCTTTTATAGCACTTCTGGAATCGGAATAAATGACAAACTTAAGATTCCCCCTATCTTCAACTGCTTTGATAATGTTAGTTGCTAATAAAGTTGCATATAATTCAGAAGTTACTACTGATGTTTGACTTGGTAATGAAAGCTAACTTGTTTTATCAGAGAATACTACTGCTCACCCCAACACCCATTAAATGTACACGTGCGTCTGTGCTAATCTTTTTATTTCAAAATTCTTTTCAGCTTTCTATCGTAAATAAACCTCAACCGTTAGAAACCACTCAAGCGATAAATGAGATCGATAGTCTTCTCATTTATATTGACGGGTACGTCAAATAGTGGACCAAAGCCAATAATTCCCCACGGACATAAAAGACAGCAGCCTAAAATGTTTTCATAAAAAATTATTTTTTTCATTAATGAAAAGAAGAAATTAGTGGCGCTAAATCTCCCAAATCTAGGGAGGATATATTCATAACGGTATATTATTAGTTACGGTGATCAGAATCCCAAACTTGATATATAGATATATATATATATATATATATATATATATATATATATATATATATATATATATACATATATATATATATATATATATATATATATATATATATATATATATATATATATATATACATATATATATATATATATATATCATATATATATATATATACTCGTATATATATATATATATATATATATACCAACTGAGCTATCAAGAGAGATAGCTCAGTCGGTAGAGTCGTTGCTGGTATGGTTTCCGGCCCCACAGGTGGGGGTTCGGATCTCCACCCGGCCAGAAGCCATTACCATAAAATGAATTCCAAGTGGATATATATTCCCAAGATAGTATTCGGTATTGAATGCCGTTCGTGGGTGATATATATATATATATATATATATATATATATATATATATATACGTATATATATATATATATATATATATAGAGAGAGAGAGAGAGAGAGAGAGAGAGAGAGAGAGAGAGAGAGAGAGAGAGAGAGAAAGAGAGAGAGAGAGAGAGAGAGAGAGAGAGAGAGAGAGAGAGAGAGAGAGAGAGAGAGAGAGAGAGAGAGAATTAACATAAGTGCCAAATAGCAAGAGCCATTGTAGCCCTGTCATATATATTCATAGTCTTTTCCCCTTATTTCCCGGGGTAAGCAGAAACCTTTTATATCTCAAGAAGCTCGTTACATATGTTGAAAAGGTAAATTATGAAAAATCAGAACACTTCTCCTTCATTTTCTCTTCCCAGAAAGGAGCAGACATCTAGCGACGATAAACTACGCTGGAAAACTCATAAATGACACGCGTGTACTCTTGAGACCTCATTTCAAAGTAATTTGGTAATATTTATAGAAAGGAAACCTACGAAATTCATTATTCAATTGTTTATTAGAATAAATCTAAGTACACCATTAATATATAATATATATATATATATATATATATATATATATATATATATATATATATATATATATATATATATATATATATATACATATGTGTGTGTTATCATCTTTATAATCAGCCATTGCTAATCCACTGCAAGACAAAGTCCTTAGAAATGTCCTTCCACACACATATGTTTATGGTCTTTCTACGCCTGTTTATATCCACAATTTTTCTTAGCTCGTCAAACCATCATCTTTTCATTTCCCTGCTTTGTTTGCGATCTCTAGGGACTCATTCTGTTATTCTTCTTGTCATTCTATTATCTGCTGTTCTCATTATATGTCCTGCTCATGTCCATTTCTCTTTCTTACATATTCTTAGAATATCCTCTACTACAGTTTGCTCTTATATCCAAGTTGATGTTTTTCTGTTATTATTCTTTCGAGTTCTTTTAGTTGTAACTACCTTATGCCCTAAGGCTTTAGTGAGGCTACAAGTTTCTGATTCACACACGGGAAGGACCAGCTGATTAAATACTTTTATTTTTAGAAAAGGCGGCATTTTATGTTTTATAATCTCATTTTGATTAC
>NC_090732.1:86564422-86566922 GCF_036898095.1 Palaemon carinicauda | reverse complement strand
GATCCACATGGACCCTAGGGGTCCACAAGCAAAACATAACAAATTGGGGGTCAACAGTGATATTTTGGTGGTCCATGATGAAAACCCACTCATGATGGTTTTTATTATTAAGAATTTAATTTCTACTGCAATTTTGGCTGGACGATTTTACAAGGTCAAGAAAGAAGTGGCAGCTGCCTTCCTAAATAGGTTGGACTATAATCTTCTTAGAGAATTTATTCCAGAAATACTTCGATCTGTCGAATCCTTCTATATTCGACCCGAAGAAATAAGGCCGCTGATATCTTAAATGTTAGGGGAAAGTCATCCTTTTCGACCAAAAACAATCTGTTTAAGCTTCAAGTTAATCCTCTGCCCTAATTAACACCTTGGTGCTAATGAGGAACCCCTATCGATAAAGAGTACTGACCCAGGACCGCTAATCTATGATTATAGGTGACCGTGACCATCATTGGTCATTTCACATAAGAATTATTAAGTAAAAATCGACAGATATCACCATATATATATATATATATATATATATATATATATATATATATATATATATATATATATATATATATGAAGTATATGAAAAATTTACCGGCTTAGTCAAGAGTGAGGACAAATTCTTTGCGTTGAGACAATAAGGATTACTAGAAGATAAGTAGATTACTGACCCTTCAAATCACCTCCCACCGTGCTCAGGTGTTTAAGTGCTCTATATCTATTCCTGTGGATCAAGTATAGGGGAAATCTATTAAAAAGTTAATTCACCCAAGCAGTTGACTTCAGTCTAACGTTGAACTCCATCGTGGAAAGGTAAGAGATATTAACAAGTTCCTAGTATAGACATTCTATCGTATTTTTTTTTCTGCATTTCAATAACGAAAAAAATCACTTCCCAGTATAAAAGTATATAAAGACTGAAAAGAAAAATGGCAAATTTTTCCTGTTTCGATACAATTTTTAAATTTCAATTCATATCTTGTCAATTCTGAATATAATTATCAGCTTTGAGGAAGTAAAAAATTTTAATGGTGACCCTAATGATAAAAGTGAATGACTTGTATAGTTTTTTTTAATCATTCAAGTTATTTTAACTATAAGTATAACATTTCTATTTACCAGTTTTACCTCAAACACTTACCTTGCACTCTGTTTCTAAATATGTGTTATATTTGTCGAAAATATATAAAAATTAATAGCAATATATATAGTTAGATATTATGAACTACAATAATTTTATTACCAGCTGTATATATATATATATATATATATATATATATATATATATATATATATATATATATATATATATATATATATATATATATACATATATATATATATATATATATATATATATATATATTTATAATTTTTTTTTATTTTGCAGACATCTCATGGCTACTCCAAATATAAAGAAGTGCCAACAGTATTCCGTTGAATATTAGTCTTACGGATTTATTCAAGCACCACATAATGAAACGAAACCAATGTGCCTCATATGTTTGGATGTAGTTTCAAATGATAGTATGAAACCTTATAAACTAAGAATCCATCTAGAAAAGAAGCACACGGGAAAGAAAGGTCACCCAGTAGAATACTTTAAAAAACTTCATGATGATTTCCAAACTGAAAAAACAATGTCTCAAGTGTTTAATAACAAAGTGAGTAAAATGTGTTATGGTTTACTGGCAAAATAATAGGAAAACCAGGAATACCCCATAATATTGGTGAAACAGTAATTCTACCTGTAGTGTCCGTTATAATTTCGTCAGTTGTGTAACAAAATGCAAGTGAAATTATTAATATCCTCCCTTTAAGCAACTCTTCTGTGTCACGACGCATTGATGAAATGGCAGAGGATGTAGAAAAACAATTGATATCCCATTTGCAAGTGAAACAGTTTGCCCTTCAACTTGATGAATCCACTTTAAGAGATAATGAGGCCATTTTATTAGCATATGTTAGATTTAACAGTGATGACAGGCAGATACAAAGGTTTTATTGCACATTTAAAAAAAAAAGCTGTCCCGGAAGTATTTTGTATTCACTGCGTGATACACCGTCAACACTTAGTTGCAATGAAATTGAGAGCACGTCTGCATGATGCCCTTACTGTCGTAATACAACTAGTTAGCCATATAAAATCAAATTCTCTAAGAGACCGCCTTTTTCATGAATTATGTAAGCAAAATGGAGAAGAGATTGAAAGGCTTGTATTACATACAGAGGTGAGATGGCTATCAAAGGGAAATTGTCTTCAGCGTTTCATTGCACTTTGGGATTCTATTGTTTCCTTTCTTGCTAATACACAACTTAGAGAACAGCTGCTTACAAATAAATGTGAAGTGTTTTCTTATCAGATATATTTGAAAAATTTAATTCTCTTAATAAACATATCCAAGGAAAAGATTCCGATCTGATATCTAGTAGAAGTGCTATTGTTGCTTTTCTGAGGAAACTACAGTTGTATAGAAATAATATCATTCGTCGTGCATTTGAAGTTTCC
>NC_090732.1:86526922-86556922 GCF_036898095.1 Palaemon carinicauda | reverse complement strand
ATTATGTAGAACGTGTCATGAAGAGGCAAAATCTGATGAATGGGAGTTAGGAGTGTTGGTGAAAATTGCAAAAAAATAAAAAAAAAAACCTGCCTGATTGGAATAATTGCAGAGGCATAACACTAATGTCAGCTGTTATGAAAATATATAGTATGCTTATTCTAAAGAGACTGCATTGATGAAAGATTGATGAAAATTTTCACTTTGAGACATGTACAGCAATGCATAGAATATAGAAATCCCCTTTTGATGGCATTTGTGGACTATGAAAAAGTCTTTGATAGTGTACACCGACCAATTTTGTTAAGAGTTCTGCGTCAATGTGGAATTCCTCTTAAATATGTGAACTTGATTAGGCCTGTTCATGAGCATACCATGTGCAAAGTTAATGTTAAAAGAGTCTTATCAAATGAATTTCCAGTGAACAGTGTAGTACTCCAAGAGAATGTGTTGTCACCTATGTTGTTTATGCTCCTCATGGATTTTGTAATGCGTAGAACAGTCAGAGATGGTGGAGCAGGATTAGAATGGATTGGTGATAGGAATTTAGCAGACCTAGAGTATGCTGATGATGCTGTCCTTGTTAGCCAAATACCACAAGATTTACAATGCTTGCTTACCATAATGCATGAAATATCACACGAGGTTGGGATCAAGATAAATAGAAGAAAGACAGAGATGCTGAGAATGGAGGATGCAATAGAAGATGAAATATCATTAAAAGGAGAAAGGATTAATGAGGTAGAATTATTCAATTATTTAGGAGCCATGAACTCCAATACAGGGTCTTTAGAATTAGAGTTTAGCGAGAGACTGAAAAAAAAAAATCAGACAATGGCTAGGTTAAGTAAAATTTGGAAATCAAATCGCCTGAAATTACATATAAAAATCAGACTATATATCAGTTTAGTGAGATCGGTGTTACACTATGGACATGAGTCATGATATGACAATGAAACGATCTCCAATAAATTTTGTAGATTTAAGAACAAAGCCCTCAGAAGGATATTGGGAGTTGAATGGTAGGACAGGATTAGAAATGAAACTATAAAAGATATTACTCGAGTGCCATATGTGGATGAGATCATGATGAGGGGTAGATGGAGATGGTTTGGGCATGCTCTTCGCACTCCCCAAGAGAGATTAGTTCACCAAATCTCCGGCACTAGAAGAATTGGAAGACCCAGGCCTACATGGCTGAGGACTATAAAGCATAAAGTAGTTGATGAGGAATGGAGAGGTAATGAATTAAAAGCTCAAGATAGAGACGACTGGCGAAATCTAACCGAGGCCCTTTCCGTCAATAGGTGTATGAGGAGAGGATGATGATATATTGGATAAACTAATCAATTCTATATTCATATTAGCCATAATGATCTTATAACATATTCAATCCCTACCATTTCATATAGGCTTTCCAATAAAAACTTGAACCAAAGTGCAAAAATAAACTGTGAAATCATTATTCCTATCATTATAGATGGTAGGTTGGCCAGGGCACCACCCACCCGTTGAGATACTACCACTAGAGAGTTATGGCGTCTTTTGATTGGCCAGACAGTACTACATTGGCTCCTTCTCTCTGGTCACGGTTCATTTTCCCTTTGCCTACACATAAACCGAATAGTCTGGCCTATTCTTTACATATTCTCCTCTGTCCTCATACACCTGACAACACTGAGATTACCAAACAATTCTTCTTCACCCAAGTGGTTACTGCACTGTAATTGTTCAGTGGCCACTTTCCCCTTTAGCAATGGTAAGCAACTCTTCTAGGAGAAGGACACTCCAAAATCAAACCATTGTTCTCTAGTCTTGGGTAGTGCCATAGCCTCTGTACTATGGTCTTCCACTGTCTTGGGTTAGAGTTCTCTTGCTTGAGGGTACACTCGGGCGCACTATTCTATCAAATTTCTCTTCCTCTTGTTTTGTTGAAGTCTCTATAGTTTATATAGGAGATATTTATTTTAATATTGTTACTCTTCTTAAAATATTTTATTTTTCCTTTTTTTTCCTTTCCTCGCTGGGCTATTTTCCCTGTTGGAGCCACTAGGCTTATAGCATTCTGCTTTTCCAACTAGGGTTGTAGCGTAGTGGTAATCACTATCTGTATGAACAAGAGCATTGTGTGTAAAAGAGTTTCTAAATGGCTGATTTTCGCAGATAATATATTGCTGATAGGAGATAGTGAGAAATTGAAAATATAACAAGCGATAGAGTCTGAAAGTGTTTAGGAAGAAATGCATGAGGGCAACTGTGACCAAAAATAAGATTTTGAGGCTAGGTAAGAGCCATAAAGATAAAACACTGAGTGATGGATTAATGATACCAGTCAAAATATTTTGAAGTAAAGATAATAAATGATTTTAGGATGAGAAAAGAAGAGGGTAACAAAATAAAAAATAAAAAAAGTGAAGAAAGAGGGGTAGATAAGTGTACAAAATTTGCAGGAGGGACTGGGTCAATGGGAGTTATTGCTGGAATATATGAATGAGTTGTTGAGCCAAATTGCCTTTACTGAAATGAGATGATAAATTTCAAAACAAAAATAGGATTTTGGATATGTAATGAAATAAGAACAAAAGAGTGTTTAATTAAAAAAGGCCATGAGAATGGATAGAGAGAACACGAAATAGATACTATACATGAAGAAATTTAATATCCTAGAAAAAATATGAATGCATTCTAGATATAAGGGAATATTGAAGTGTGTCTAGGTGATTGACATACTGCAGCTGACCCCTTTGTGTAATTGTATGAAACCCCTAATACTGTATTATTGATCTATTCATTATTGCTATTCAATCACAAATTTGTATATAACCATTGTCGTGTTTTTTTTATCAGAAGCTCTAACAGAAATAGTGACAGAATGTTGAAATATATATATATCTATATATATGTATATATATATATATATATATATATATATATATATATATATATATATATATATACATATATATATATAAATATATATATATATATATATATATATATATATATATATGTATGTATATATATATATATATATATATATATATATATATATATATATATATATATATATACATACATTCATATATATATATATATATATATATATATATACATATATACATATATATATACATATATATTTATATATGTATATATAAAGTATATATATATATATATATATATATATATATATATATATATATATATATATATATATATATATATATATATATATATATATATATATATATATACTCAAATAAGCTGCAATCATACCTTAATATTAAATTCGCTCTGCCACAGACTCTCAGCCCCATATGAAAATTCCTTTAAAGATAAATATTCCTACTCGGTCAAGGAATCGAACCTTAGCGCCAATAGAAGCAAGTGTAAATAGGAAGAATTAGTCTCTTCCAGCTGTAGAATTAATAATTGATTCTGATCAGTGTACTTAATTTTGTATAATTCAGGAAATTCAGAATTTGTACTTGAAATAGAAATTAATCCATCTCCACCATCACGCCTGACTGGTAGAAATGTAACATATGGGCATTTTAAAATAATTCCGTCAAATAAGCTATAGATACACTTTAGTATTGAATTCGCTCTGCCACAGGATCTCAAAGTAGGCGAAACCATTTCCAACCTTGTTCTGGCTAGTTACATGTTTGGGAAAATCGGTAGATGGTCACTAAATCAGCAGTCTCACAAGTGGTTGATAATAAATAAATATTCTGTCCTGGAATACGTTCATGATCGTGCGCATAATGGTCTCGCTACTCTTATCACAGGACACACGGAAGCTTGTCCACAAGATTCTTTACCTTATCTGGGTAACAAAGCTTAGGAAGAGGAGAGACATGTCATGGGAATTATTGGGATAGATATTTCAGTTGTTCTTGTTCTTGTACTTTTTTGTCTCTCTTTCTTTTACTGAGCAACAATGAGAACCTTGTAAAAGATTTGCTAATGACTAAGAAATCAATATACATATCTGAAAAAAAATTATATATATATACTGCATATATATATATATATATATATATATATATATATATATATATATATATATATATATTGGAGTCTGATATTGATACATTTTCCTATTTACTAATTTATATACATAATTAACATCCTACTCTTTATGTATAACTTATCATACTACACCTATTCTTTAGAACACACTGGTTTCCACAACATGGTGGGTACAACAGATGCCGGTAACTGTTCAAAGAGCACAAGTGTATGCTAAAATCCTTTAAAAAACCATTATAGGTATGCTGAAGTATTTTTATCCATTCACCAATCACCTTAGGCAAAAAAAAAAAATAAATAAATAAATCCACTGATCTGACTATCTCCTTGTGTCATTGGAAGGCAACACATTGATAATAACAAAACTCTAGATTAGCAAAAATACTTGCTAGAACAACAATAATACAGAGACAGATGAATCAAATATAGCAATCACCAAAACCACCAAGAAAAACACAACCACAAAAACCCATGTACTAAGTGTGGTCTACTACCTGAAATAAAAAAGCACATGAAATGCTTTGATAAATGATGATTTAGAAAGACATAAAAAATATAGTGGAAAAAAATAATTAGTTTTGTTTTCATATTGCAGTAGCAGAGCACGTCAGACCAATTGGAGTAAACACTTTATTACCCTTTTATTACGGCGACTGGACATGCTTTCCACAACAGATAAACAACTTATATTGGATGTGATATGTTTAACAAATATCAATTGTTGTTTGAAACTACTTGTATTGCACAATATACTGTGTTAAATGGAACACAATTTGACATAATTTTAAAAAATTCTCAGATTTATCATTGCACATAATAATCTTTAAGTTTTCTGCACTTTAGTATTGGTAACTTGATAAATAAATGGCCAAAAAGAGCAGGGCGAATGTATAACTTATTTCAGATAATAAGACAACACATGAACAGCCCTATTCATGATACATTACAGCAAAAGATATTTCGCCGAAGATAATATCTGTGTGTGTGTGGGGGGGGGGGGGGGCGCTAGAGCGATTACATCTTTATTTACTAATCCCATAGTTTTAGGTGGGGGAGGAGAGGGTCGGTTCCTCGGTTGCCATGTATAATCCACCAACTAATGAAAACGACGGCATTCCCATTTCCTCTTATCTTTCTCTTTACAATAAACATTACCCTTTTCCCTGTCTTCCACCCCGCCTACACCATCTTAGATTTTCTTGAGGATTTACCTGATTCCAGGTGCCTCGTTTATCTCAAGCTATACTCGTATCAAGACTTCAGTCGTTAAGGCTGCAACCTCCCCACCTCCCTTGCTATCTGAATTAGAATTTCTCTTTTTCTCTTTTGACGAAGTCCATTCTGAAATATTTTCAAATAACACCAGAAATGCAAAACAAGGCTGCTAAACATTTAAACATATCTTATGAATTTTGTTCTTTCGTAAATTTTGTAAAAGTATTACTTCGTGATATTAAGAATAACTGACTTGATTAGGCCGAAAATGAGTCTCAATTAGATTTTCTCCTCAATATTCAATTCTGCAAGGCCATCTTTTCATTATGTGTGTTATTTTTGATAAGGAGAAGTTTTCACTTACCTGTCCAAATGCTGTACCAAATACGATTAAAGCATTACTTTAACAGTTCTGCTATTCAAAAGGAGGATTTGTTTGCTTAATGCCTTCATAATAATCAATCAATCAGGTTATTTGCACTTACTACTACCCTTTTCTCTCTTAAAAATCCCCCATTTGCCCTTTGTAGCATTTCAGTGAGCTGTTAAGAGCTCTCTCTCTCTCTCTCTCTCTCTCTCTCTCTCTCTCTCTCTCTCTCTCTCTCTCTCTCTCTCTCTCTCTCTCTCTCTCTCTCTCTCTCTGTATATATATATATATATATATATATATATATATATATATGTATGTATATATATATATATATATATATATATATATATATATATATATATCTTCCTAAAAGTATATATATATATATATATATAATATATATATATATATATATATATATATATATATATATATATATATATATGTATATCTTCCTAAAAGTATTTTTAAAAGATATTCATCCTTAACCTTTCCAGTAGCTTTTATGCCACGAAAGACTTAATTTTGTATCTATCTAACCTACCCGTATATTTCTTTCTCTAGTTATCACTGAACATCTCTAGATTAACATAATTGTATCAATTCAAAATATTATGGCACTTTTTACACTTGCATAATCAGTATCCCAGTAATGCCTAACTTAGCATATATAAATTAGTAGTACAGGTTTTCCGACATATTGCATCAAAATCTATTATGTCTTTCATGTTGTATGTATATTCTTGGGTTCTTCTTTTTCTAATTGATATTAACAGGATTTTTCAGTTGACGTATCCATATTCTTCTACAAAGTGCCGAAAGCGTAGTGAATATTTTTAAAATTTCGATTTTTGTATTTAACCTTACGTCTACACAAGGCAATGGAACATTATCATTTTGATTTATATCATCACACTGAAAACCCGTTATCTATCAACACGTTCAAAACTCAGATCAAAGATGAAGTATAAGTGATACAAGCTTCATTTTATCCCCTACTATATTTAGTAGGCAGTCATATATGAAGCCAAAAATATATGTAGGACTGGAAAAAACAGAAATTGTAGCCCTCTCTACAATAAATTCCTAACTTCTTTGTATCTGCCTGTTCGGTATTATGCTGTCCTTGGATATATGACTAGTAGTAGGAGGAGCTACTTTTCAGCGAAGTTGCTAACACCGTCTCCGTCATTGTTACAGTTTCCTATTAGTGTCTGAATAAGCTGGTCAAGCGTAACATAAGGTCATTTTGCTTATTGTGCGTTTCTAAAAGAGTCATAACAAATATGTAAATAACTTTTTTATTTCCCTACATTCATAGCTATATTCCTTCCCTTTTTTTCCTTTTTTTCATTTCTTTACTCGTTTTAGTGTACTGAAAATTTTAATTTCTTTTTGTGTTAACTTCAGAAATTTGAGTTTAAAGAAAATATTGGGTATTTTAGAAGAGGAGGAAAATGATCCTGTTGTGAATTGTAATCCTTATTACTACAGAAGTCAGGGAGGATTCTGACGAAGACTCGGTTGAAGAAGATGAAGGTGGTTGAGCTGAAAGTCTGAATGACAATCGACTAAAAACTTCCGCGAAAACAGTCTTACATGATGGTAGAATCTTTGGTGAAAAAGATGATTAAATAACAAACACTATTGTTATTCTCCAGATGAGCTGAAAGAATGCAGAAAGAATCAAAGAAAACAAAAAGAAACAAGTCAAAAGATTATAGTAAACCACCTCCCGCTAAGGATTTGTGGGAAAGTCGCATGTAGAGAAATTGGAATACTTTGATGAAGGAATATTGAATACGATTGCCAAAGAGTCATGATTATGTACTTGCGAAAAAAAGAAATAGTTTACCATCTCTATTTCCGGGCTTCGAGTAGTTTTTGGTAGGATATCTATGGTTTGTGGCATTCTCATGCTCTCGAGATAGCATACATTATAAAGTCGCCGATTATACTGGTCATTGGATGATGGTGTTGCAGTCGAACTCGTTGCTAAGGCAATGTTACGAGATAAGGCACTGAACAAGGATGATTAACTGTCAAAAATTCAACCACTATTGAACCATTTGAATGAATCTGAATTGGCCTACCCTATCGCTCAGCATATATCACTTGAGGCAGCAATGTTATAGGTAATGATTTGGTAAGTATGGATACAAACAGTGCATTCGTAATAAACCTGTGAGATTTTTTATTCCAAGCTTGGTTAGTCTATTTGTACGTTATGACAGCTTAAGTCATCTTTTTAAAGCTTTTGAAAAACAGTCAGGGGAATGAGGAAAATAAAAACAAGAGTACAGGGAAATATTCAATAGGAAAGATAGGCATGAGTAGCGGAGATACATTTACGTAGCTAGTGACTATTTTATCTTATAGAGACTTTGGCAAATACAGTTGATGAAATAGGATGCAATACAGTGACAGATTACTCAAAAATACCTGTTTCCCAATTTCAGGGGTGAAAATAAGTAAATTGAAGAAATGAAATGCAAACAAGTTAAAAAAAGGAGTATGAACCGTTAGGTTAGATGAAGAATTCTTAGTCAAAATGTGGCAAACGATAAATGAAGACTTAATTTTTAAGAAGTATGATTTCCCGAAAGAGCCCTAAGAAATCGTTAAAAAACGATACAATGAGGAAGAATGAATTTTATTTGTGAGAAACGCAGGTTAAAAATAAAATAAGATAGTCGGGATGTATGATTCTACTTGTCAAAGACAAGTCTTTTACAAAACTGGTCACTTCGTAGGAGACGAATTCGACGGAAGAAACAGACTCCGGATTAAGAAAGGGCATTGGAAATTAAATAAAAAGGCAAGGAGAAATAAGAAATTTGAGAAATAGGAAGAGTAGCAAATAATGAATTTTCTACTTAAAACTTTATGATAGGTGCCATATAAATAAAATAAAATGTCGCAGATATTTGAAAATGAAGATATAGGCATATGAATAATAAATGAGTTATGATGCTATTAAGCAAATACTGAAATATAAAAAAGCTAGAGTTTAGCTAGAGACGTCATATTGATGCCTAGATAAAAGTAACCCGCTTACATATAAAGAAGATAGTTTAACTAAAAATAGGATGCCAGAGTCTATCAAAAGATACAATTATGGTGTTCAGATGAAGGGAAATGAATACACATTAATTTATTAATACTATTCCGACAAAATACGTCATCTGAATGGCGGGTAATGACTTCTGAATAAAGGAGTAGAGATTACATTTAAGTAATCAAAAAGGGGAATAATTAACCATAAGGACCATAGATGTAGAGGTAGATGAGAAATAGGCAGAGAATGGCCATTTCAGGCGATAGGATAGCCGGAATAGAAGAGTTGCAACTAAAATAAATAGAAACAACGATGCCAAAACTTGCCAAAATTAGCTAAAACGTTTTTATATACCGGTACAAATAATGAAATGTTACCTATTAGCCAATAATCCATAATAAAACACTGTGAGCGTTAAAAGGAATAAATCTCCTCACAAAACTCCCGAGATATATTTCCCAATGATGATGGAAGTTATAGACTAGTAGAAGATCACCATAAGTAGAATTAAAATTGCAGAATATAAACAAAATGTCTATTCCAATAATAAATGATGTTTTGGCTTAGATATTGAGGAGCAAAGATAATTAGTTGATATTGCTAGTACCATGGTAAAACAATACAAGCAATTAACAGCTATTAGCATTTTTGAAGAATGATAGAATTTAGAGTGAAGTCAACGGGCTCACCTTAGCTGCTCTAAGTCTTGACAGAATGATTATACAGATTTTGGAGACATAGGGAATGAATAAGCCTATAGAATGATCTTATTATGTTTAGTAAGAACATAGAGAGCCATTTAAAACAATAGAACTAGTCTTAGAAATAGAGAGAATTGCAGGATAAAGATGAAAAATAATGATTGTCCCATCCCTAGATTTAAAAAGGGAAAGTAAACAGTGTACAGTATATAAATTGAACAAATGAAGAGAAATAGGGGTTATTGTGGAAATCCTACTCCACTAAGATTTGAATGATGTAAAGGATTTTTAAGAATGATAGGATCTTGGAGAATAATTAAGTAGCATTTGCTAATTTAGTCAAGCCTTAAAATAATGTTAGCCTAAAAGATGTAGTGTTCAAATAAAATAGAAGGCTATATCAACTAAGAGAAATGAATTTTCGTTCCTACATTAGTTTAACCCCATCTCTTACCACGGAGTTATAAAAAATGTGTGATGACTCATAAATATAAAAGAAATCTTTCATTATAAAGGTGAAACCCGAAGGAGTGTAATGAATTATGATAGTAGTCTTAAATAAATGAAAAATAACCTAGAAAGATAGATTATCCATTTAATGGTCAAGAGAAGTTTAGGTATTAATGTTAGGACATAGAATAGATGTACTTATTAATCATAAAAATGATTGTGATTTTATCGTCCAAGAAGGGCTTTAGTTGATGATTGAATGAAAGGAATCTTAGGATCCTTAGTGTACTGGATGTTTGTCCAAAATTTAAATACATTATTGCTAGGTTTAAAAATGATAGAAGAAGGATTATTTAAAATACAAGAAGATGTTAAAAGAACTATCACTACCAATATTTTATTTTAGTTGTCAGGTAAGAAACTTTGATTTAGAAGAATTAAAACAGAACCAGGGAAACTAAGGGTTATTAGAAATGTTATAGGTGACTTATTCCCAAATAACAATTATAAATATAAATTGTATATTACTCAAAGGAATACATACAAAGATTAAGGATAAAATGATTGTCCAAGAAAAGAAAATTTCTGACATACTAACAAAGTACTAACAATGACTCATGCTCAAGTTATAGGAAATCCAGTAATCAAAGACTACATTTAATGATGAATCAATTTTTGACCTAAAATAGATGTTTCAGATTGTAAATTAATGCCTATATATAAGAAGTATAAAGGTCATGTAAAGGCTAGAATCCCTTTAGAAAGTACGATTACATTTTTTAATCACATAGTGGTGGTACCAATGGACTACCAGGGACTTTGTTCCAAGAACTTAACATATAATAAAAACATGCTTGTCTTGATAGAATTTTGTTTGACAAAGAAAGGGTTGATGAGTCTGTAGCAGAATAATTTGAGGCCAGGATAAATAACTAGACATTCCTGTTTCGAGATATTTCTCACGAACAATACACCCGAATCTACTAGAAACTTAATAAAAACTTTGCAATATTTTTCTTAAAGTAAGAAAGGTGATATAATCCATGATATGACAAGTTCAAATAGAGAAATAAAAGAGGCAAATAAAATAGATAGAAAGGAGATGAGGATGTCCTGCGATCTATGAATAGACCAACATAGAAGACTGATATTAATTATCTAGAAGCTGACGAATTTACTTTAAATAAATCGATATATGGGAAAACATCAGATTTTTGTTAGACAGAATTAAGAAAGACTACTAAACTCCTTGTAGAATGACATGAAAATCTCTTGGCACTTATACAAATATTTAGGATAACAAATGAATAAATAGCGTGATTATGTAAAGTGTGTTATCCTAGAACTTGAAAATGTATGTGTTCCATGAATATCAATGAAAGTCCAAAGAATAAATGTCTCCAAATGATTGAGGGATCACATAGAGAATTGAAATAAATACAAAAGAAAGTGAAATGATATTTTTTTTTTTCATAAAGTATGGGTTATGATGATTGCTGATGAATAGAAACCCATAGGTGATTGATAATTTACAAGCGTAATGGTTGACTCACAAGATTAATTTAATAATGATGCCAATAGAGCAACAGTGTTATTATCATATTTCTATGGGCGATGCATTGAGTGATTTTTTATATAACCATGATAAACATTCATGAAAATAATGATTATGATTATAATGTGAATGTTGAATAAGTTAACTTGAAAAAATATGAAGAAAGGGTAAAAATCAAAGCAATTTATGATATAGCAACATGAGCAATGTGCTAAAGTCAGACTGAATATAACTAATAAATTGAAAAGAACAAGATTATTGTAGAATGTGCATCAAGAATGAACTTAGTGAAGTTGAATGTTCAAAGGGTATTTTTAGTCACGTAATAATTACACTGGAAATAGTGTACAGCAAGTACATGTGTAGACTTATATTCATTGCACCCTTTCATTTGAAGTTAAAAGAGTAAGTGTGAAAAATACATGAAATTATATTTATAACTGTGTAGTAGATACATCCTTGAAACCAACGAAATGTAGAGTGTTTTAATTGAAATAGTCTGCAAATTATTTTATAGTCTGCAAATGATTTTTAAGAGTATTTTAACACTGATGTTAGTTTCCTGTCACTTGAGTATTATGACTTACATTTTCAAAGGCAATATAAGTGAGAATTGAAGTTCATGAGATGAAAATAAAACGCAGATAAGGTGGAAATAAGATTGAAATAAATAAAATGTCTTTATTATGTACTGAGTATATTTATTATGAAATAATTATGTTGATATGATGATTTGTGACACTAATTTACATGAATATTTTGGGACATTTGACGGTAAAAGAAACCCTGTGTTTTTACTCATTATTCTATGACAAGAATTTGAATAATTTTTTATGCATATTTATAAATATGATTATTTGATTTGATGAGAAATGTTTTTTATGCTATTAAATAACAATGATTTAACATGATGACATTTACAATAATGATGTGTAATGATGTGAAATGTTTATCGATATTTCAATACAAATTAATAATACTCTTGATTAATAATAATGTGCAATTCACATAATTGTTGATTGATTTTTCTTGATTACAGGAAATACTTTTGATAAACTTGAATTAACGCTGTGTGTATTTGAGCATTTATTTTTCTTTTATTTAATGCATTAAATTTAGGAAATGAGAATTTGTGTTTACATCCATCAGACCGAGATTTTTGAGGTCATAGGTAATGAAAAATATGAGTTGAATATAAAATGAATGTAAAGGCATTCCATAATTATTTGCACAGTTGACATTATTAATTTTTGCCTTATGTACCCAGTGGATTTAGGGGTAAATATTCCATTACCAAGAGTTATGAAAACATATATCAATTTTGTGTTGAATTATTCAAAGGGGAAATAAAGTTTTCCTAATTAGGTTTATGAAACAACATATTATGCGTATAATGAAAAGCAATTGCATTATTTTGACTGTAATTGATCAAATTATTTTTCAATTATGTATTTCGTTTATTGTCTTGAGATGCATTTTCTTTTTATGATATTGATTAAATAAATGAATTATTCTTGGGGAAACAATGAAATGAGGTGTTAAGATATTGAATTCCACAGGAATTCAGGTACCTGACCCAGTGGTATGAGGTCAGGACTTAATTTCACAATGAATGAGTTAACAATGTATGTGATTAGTTATCTTATGAGTTTTTTCATTAATTAGACGATAAAGAGAAAAATTAAATTAATTGATTTTGTAAAGGTAAAAAGATAGTTCAGAGAGAGAGACGAGAAAAGCGAAGAATGAAGTGGCATTGTAGCATTAAAATGCTGATGTTGCAGATTTTGTAGTCATAACAAGCGCACAGAACAAGAAGCGAGAGCACATGACTCACTCAACACGAATGCACGGTCTGCGTCCGAATGAATCAACAAGACACCAAGCAGTGGGTGAATGACATCAACATTACGTTAGAAGAAGGAACAGTCACAGGACATGACATCACATTGCCACACCTTAGATTGCCCTATAAAAGGTCTTGCATGGAAGCAAGAGCGCTCTTCCACCACCAACGCGCCTAGTGAAAAGGTCCAAAGGGACCTATGTCAGTTCACTCATCTCCCCCATCTGGGGGCGTGGCCCCTCATCAAAGTGCCTGATGTGACAGACACTTATTAACTCCAAGATATGCGGTACAACTGGCCGCCAGAAACAGAAGGAGAGAAGTCCCAGTTGGAGATGCCCTTTTGCCTTTCAACCCGAGAGGTGGATGAATACGTTAACTCCTGCCCGAGACAGTGTAGGAGGATTTTCTCAACTGTATACAGTACATGTGAGGACACCTGTCCAAGACCGAGTGCCCTTCCTGCCTGATCAAGGAATTCATGGATTTCGCAACCCTCTGCGATTTGTGAAGTAACAGTCTACATTGCAGGCCTCCATTCTTCACGCAAAATAATTTCTCAGTTTTGTGGATTAATTTAATTTTGTAATTGAAATTGTAAAAGTAATTTTATGAGAATGTTCAAGCTAAAGTTCACCCAGTAAAGAAACGAAATAGAACGAAATTTTATCTGCACCCTACTCCTGAGGGTCATAGACGTAAAAGTAATGAAATGCACTTATTTGGATTTATGACATTAACAACTCAGTATAACTTATAAAATATTAACTGAAAATATAATTTAAAAAAGCTCTAAAATAATTATTCTGCCCAAAGGACCTTCACACTCTACAGTGGGTTTCTTCAACTTTGCAAGCACGTTTTTGGGCAACAACTCGGTAACGAGCACTTGTGGACAAGATTTTGAAATGACACTTGTCCTTGTACCAAGAGGGAAACCTCGATAATCTAGAAATGGATACGAACAAACGGAATAAAGCTTCCATACCTTCTCCCAATACTACGACACCCCACCTTCTCCATCCCTCCCCTTTCTTCCCTCACCTGCTCTCCTCTCTCTCTCTATCTCTCTCTCTCTCTCTCTCTCTCTCTCTCTCTCTCTCTCTCTCTCTCTCTCTCTCTCGTTTTGTAAGATTTTCTTTTATATATCTAATAATTTTTATGGTTGTATATATCTAATGATCCACTCGGTTGTTATCTGCCAGTAAAGTTGATGAGAGAGAGAGAGAGAGAGAGAGAGAGAGAGAGAGAGAGAGAGAGAGAGAGAGAGAGAGAGAGAGAGAGACGGGGGGGGGGGCGGGGGGGGGGGGGGCGCTCGAGGTGCAGGGAGAGGGTAGGCGGAGCTTTTTCCCCTGTTTTGTACGTATCCATTTCTTGGAAATAGAATTTTTTCCTCTTGGTACAGGAAAACTGTCTGTTTTTAATGATTCATGATACTCTTATAAGTTACCACGCTTGGTGTACTACACCATAGCAAAATCTTGTACTGGCGCGAGTGT
Organism: Palaemon carinicauda; assembly: GCF_036898095.1. Taxonomy (NCBI): domain Eukaryota; kingdom Metazoa; phylum Arthropoda; class Malacostraca; order Decapoda; family Palaemonidae; genus Palaemon; species Palaemon carinicauda. Next base: position 86,542,193 of record NC_090732.1, on the reverse strand, counting down.
TTATTACAGATTGATTAATTGAATGATGCACCATTATTTCCTCTTTTGTTTCTAATTCCTCCTGCTTTTAATGACGAAGTACTGGTGGATTTAGAAAAAAATAATATTTCAAGAAAAATGTGTACTCCCTATCTGTCTGACCTATGAAGATATACCATAGAAATTGCGTGAAATATATGACAATATTATATAAAAGGGCATATTAAGTAAAATGATAGCAGAAATTCATTTAAAAAAGAAAAAAAAAAGACATGAATCGGTTATGATGACGCACAAGACTAACAACTTTTCGAGGAACCTTCTAAAACAATTTGAAGGTCAAACAATTATTCAAAATCTACGTAATCTATAACAACATTTATATGGTTCAAGCTTTCATCTCTTTATAGTTCCCTTCTTTTTTAATTTAATTTCCTTTTAGCCCCTCACAGAAAACAAGGCCCTTAAAATAATTCAAGTTATTTTCTGCCGTTAAGTTTTATTGCTTTTCCTTCCCCCTGCTGACGTTATATATTCCGGGACTTCCAAAAAATAAACTACAGTTCTTATCCTTTCTTCTTCCATCGGAAGTTTTCAAAAGATTTTCCCATACTTTATTGGCATTTTAGAAATTTATTCAGAAACCTGGTATGAAGCATTGTGGGTCTTGTGTTACTAAATTTTTCGTTTTCGTTGTTTGCTTCTCGAATTTCAGATAGCAAAAAATGAAATATTTACTGTGGAGAGAGAGAGAAAGAGAGAGAGAGAGAGAGAGAGAGAGAGAGAGAGAGAGAGAGAGAGAGAGATTTTATTTTCTTAAAGAGTTAATACTTGGCAGATTATTACTTGCGTTAGAGGCCTTTAACAAAAAGTATTAGACATGTAGGCCTATGTGTGGTCAAAGCATTGGATGATAAGTCTATTGACCATTTGTACTATTCAGAAAGTAAGATTAGTTGAATTGATAAAGTATAGTATTACATATGAACATATATTTTTGGCCAAAACTGAAGGATGAATTAGCTAAGAATTAGCTGAATAGATGAAGTAATACGCAAAAAGAATTTTTTTTTCTTTTGACAACAAGGGTTTTTAATCTCCCCTTGATTTTTATTATAACGATAATCTCATCTACTTTAGCTTTTATTACCCTCTTCGGGTAAGCTTCTTAGTCTACACTCAAGAACGTTTTCATCGTAAATTTATACCATAAGCCATCCCTCTTTCTCATCATTTTCAAATTGGAGGTAGCTAATAATTTCACTTTCGTTTTCATATTTCAGTGTATGATAATAATAATAATAATAATAATAATAATAATAATAATAATAATAATAATAATAATAATAATAATAATATCGATAGCCATCATCATCATCACCATCACTGATTTTTTTTTTTTTATCACTAACAATGTAATCTTCCTCTATATTACTTTTATTTTTGCTTCTACTTACCTCAACCTCTCTTCCCACTCTTCTTCCAAAAGTCTCTTCTCTTCCTCCAAATTACGGATCTTGACCTCGTAATCTCTCTTCTCTTGGCTTAATCTAAGGGCTGCTTCCTGGGCATCTTGCTCCTTCATCTGAACCTTTAGCTGAGAAAAAGGGAAAGAAAAGAATCCTTCTTAAACACTTGGAAAGGGGTGACTAACGATAATTGGTTAGGGTGAATGACAAAAGTTCCCGACCAAATTCAGGATTAATAAGATTACCTAAATCTCAACTTATAAAACGATTATTCGGCATGAATTGTAATTGTAATATCCTCTTTCAACGCGGAGGGGGATAGATCGAATGTTTTAATTTTAAATTTAATGAAAGTCCATACCCGCAAATATTACTGATAAAATATGTGATTTTATACTTGGAACCATTAAGAAGGATAATTTGACCTTACAGAGATGAAATGGTTTCCCATTAGAACTGGGACTGACATTGGATGGCATTTCTTTAGAAAACTAAGGCTGGTAAAATGGATTGTGTTTATGAAATAATAGTTTTTTTAAACTATTATAAAATTGAGACATGAAATAAACCCAATCATTCAGTGATGTCGATCACTAGACATATGTGTGTAGAGTCATGTTACAACATTAATTACTTTGATTAAATCTATGAATTAAGTCATCTTCATAAATATCGTTTTAAAGAAGTTGATTTACCTCTACTGTTAAATTTGTAAATAGAATTGCGACCAAAAACTGGATATGGATAAACTTCCATAACTAATACGTATCACAACACAAAATTACCAGTATTTTATCTAAAAGTTCAATAGCAATGTAATAATATTACTGAGAACATGCTATAAAAAATGAAGTTATTAAAAAAAAAACCCGTTAGGAAAAAAACATCTAAAATATAACTACCTAGAAATAATTTACTTTTCATAAGTATGGAGAAAAGGTAAAAAACATATTTCTTAAATAATCGAACTTGATGCTCTCCTTCCAGTGCTACATATTCTGCCATCCAATTGCCTATAACTTGAATGAACAAATTGTGTTTTTACCTAAGCATATCTGATTCATGCTTAATTAAATAAATCGTTTCGTAATTCATCGCCTTGCTAACAATCATATACCAACTCCAGTAACGATTTGATGACACTGTGACGGGCCAAGAGTAGGTTGTGACTCATGTTCGGGTCACTTCGGGGTCACCAAGTCACAACACCCTAACCTTAAGCTCTTACAACTTCAATTAGAGAAAGAAAAAATAGTCAACTCCTTGATTACAACATTCCAAAGTTTCAACTTCATTAGAAAAATAGATATTCGTTTGTAGTGTGTTACAGTACAGCCATGTGCAACTTAGGATTTTACAGCGATTATGCAGTTTTACATGCTTTTGAGAGGTATGTTTTTGTGGAAAAGAGTTACCTTATATTTCTTATGCATGGAAGTAAGAATGTCAATGATGTTAACCTGTGTGTTCTTCTTAGATTACATGAAGCATGGGTGTACAAAAAAAACAAAGCAAAATTATCAATAAAGTAAGGATTAACGATGAAACCTCGATATTTGCAAAGTAGTTTCTGATCTTCACTAAAATGAAGTTCTCTCTATTTTATATGTAACGCACTTAGTTTTTAACGTAGTTAAACCATCCTGAAAAATACAACTTCCAATTAGGTTTAAAGAGACGCCTTGTATAACAAATTGATTTAACATACGTGTATAACACTTACTATGGGTTTAGGAATATCACTGAATACGAAACTTCACTCTTCAATTTCTTCATCCTGTTTCAAAACAACGCAATGAACCTCCTCCATTGCTATATTATTTTAAAACTCCTGTTATTGTCCAGAGATTTTCATGATATTTCTCAAGGAAGAATGTGAATTTAAGGCAGGTGTTACATATAGGTCAGTAAGACGTTTTTGAATCTTCAACAGCCAGAACTTTTAAAGTTTATGAACCACTACATTGTAAGGCTTATCTACTACATTAACAAAAACATCAATACTTAGAGAAGATATTGTAAAAACCCCCAATGCCAAACATAAAGTAGTCATGATGGGTAAAATTTAAATGTTGGGATCAGCTTGAAGTTGCTGAGGAATAGATGTCTCCCAAAGCCAAATTTTAACAGGAAAACAGATTTAAATCCTCTTAAAAACCAAAACTAACCGGTATCCGGGCTGGGATTTTAATACCTTCCAGTACAGCAAAGGAAAAAATAAAAAAGGTTCTCCGGATATCATGAGAAAACAGAAAGTTCTAATAATTATACAATCTCTTCTATATGGGATGGCGCTAATATGTCACTGTTAGAAAACTATTTGCTGATACGTGTTTTTTCAATGGCTGCTATTACCCAGCGTTTATGTTGTCTCTCTATTCCCATGAATTTACGATGTTGATGGTCAAGCTCAATACCTTTAAAAATGAATAAGCGATATTCTTAAGTAATTTGAAACTTGCTCTTAGGTGATATAACATTCCTAAACAGTAACACACCATTCAGAAATACGGGTATTCAGTTTGACTTAACTATGCAGCCATAAGATATATTAAGAACTGATTCTGACACTCTTGTATAAATTTCGGTCGAATTTAGGATTTAGTCCTAGAATCGAGATCAATCTATTCCCACCATTACAGCTAATTGGTAAGCATTTGACACATAGTTGGTTTTCATGATAATTCATCAGTAACACTAGTGATTTTTATTTATTCAAATAAGCCGCAAATACCTTTCATTTCAGAAATTACTCTGTCAAGGGATCACAGATCCATTGGGAAATTGATTTTTACAAGTATTTCTGTCTAATCAAAGTTTCAACCTCAGAGCCGTGTAAAAATAAAGATAAACAGTTTGACTTAGTCCGTTCAGCCATAATGAGAGACAAGAGTTGATTCCGACTCTTCCATATATATTCACGACGAATCAAGGAGTTTTACCCAAAATCAAAATCAACAACTCTCCGCCATCATACTTATTTGGGTAAGCATTTAACATTTAGCCGTTCTTCATGATACTCTTATCTATAACACTCTTAATTTTCATATATAAAGATAGCCCAAGAATTCCTTTTAATGCCACGGAATACAGACGCAGGGCTTTTCATGATATGTAAATCTGTCTGTTTAAGGATTTGAACTTTAGCGATCAGTACAAATATATGTAAACAGTTTCACTTAGACCATTCAGCCATAGAGAGGGTTAAGAGTTGATTCTCACACTTACATATATATATTCCTGTCGAATTTAGGAATTGTACTCAGGATCCAAATTAGTCCATCTTCAGCATCATAGGTGATTTTTGAGTAATTCGTATGTAACACTTGGCAGTGTTTTATGATAAACACTCGTGATTTTTTACTTATTCAAATAAGCCAGGAGACCATGGGACTCAAAACGATGCACATCTCTATACATCAGGAGATCATGCCAGTGCCAGAGTGGATAGAAAGCTAACGTGCAACACGACAATCAGTGATATAATGCTAAGAAGTAGCATATTCTGGGTTTTGTCCCCAACAGGCAGACCTGGTAGCTCTGTTCCAAGAATGATGATATCTACCATACACGATGGATGTGCACTGTCTTCCAAGTGGCCCTGTGTTTATCGGACACCAGGAACTATCTCATCCCCTTCCAGGAAAAATGGCCAATTCCTGCTCTATTCCACATACTCCTAACCCCTGTGAAGTAGTAGTGCCAAATACCTGATCTTACCTGACTAGACAGTCATACTTGAGATCCTTTTATATTTTTATATCTGTAATATAAACCACTGTTTGTTTGTTCACTTAATACTTGTATATTTTTATGTACTTCTGGTTTTGGTTCTTTATTAACTTGTCATTTCTATGTATTGTTTATGTGTTTGTGACTATTGATCAGCATACAGTATGTGAAAATTACCCTAGTAAGTTAGTAACTACTAACAACTCATTTCCTGTCTTTATTGCATATGTGAATGTTACATAGTAAATGTAAGATATAACTGTGATGTTGATGATATATCTACTTCTTTTCGGATTAATTATAGCACTAAAATTTCTTCTTATGATTAACCAATAATATTAAGCAATTTTTTTCTATTAAAACTAGGAAAAATAATGATGAGTGTGGGTTGATAGTGAGTTTAGTATTTGTATTGTAATTAAATATTTTTACAAACTTACGTACCACTAACGTACACTAAACCCCGAATTGAGACAGCGTGTTTCCCAGAAGGAATGTACCCAGCACGAGTTATATTTTTGGTGCAACTTTGCCACATCTGACTAGGCGTTTTGAAAAAGTTTACGGAAATTTGTGTAAAAATATCTTAGACATAATAAAATGTTTTTTCTTATCTTCCTTATTTGTATGAGTGCTCACTAGAGCATTGAAAAAAATTTATAAGAGGTTTAACAGAAAAGAGACTAAAGAAAATGGGAGTTAATGTAAAACCGAAGATGTACTACACGTGTTCCATACATGCTCGTACACTGTATCAGATTTGTTTTTTATCTTGCTCTTCACTGCACTGTTTATAAACCAACCTGCATGAACCTGATAGTTCCTGTCTAATTTTGTTTGAATTTTTGTTACATTCTTGTTCATAAGTTCTGGTATTTAAAGCTCTATATGGACCTCTCCTCCTGTGTATGTTACATGGACGACATACTTGGTGTTCTCTTCCTTCAAAAAGGAACATCTCCATCACTTACGCATCGTGTTCAACTGCCTACAACAGACCGACCTTGTAGTCTTATACAACAAGCGTACCTTTGGCGCCAACAAAGTATCATTCTTTGGGCATTGCATCACTCCTGAAGGAACTTCCCAACACCCTTGACCATCAAAGCACTGCAAGAATTCTTGTACATGATCAACTATTATCATCGTTTCCTGCCAGCCATCACCACTACTCTTTCCCCCCGCCCTGCCTCCCTCAAGGACAAGCCAAAAGACCTGAAGTGGGGTCCACTTCAAGATGCTAACTTCTGCAACGGAAAGAATACCCTATTAAGCACTGTTGCTCTCACTTTTACCGTACTACATGCACCTCTCCTCTCCGTTGATGTCAGTGACGTTACTATTGCTACAGTACTCGAGCAGGTGGTCAACAGCTTGCCCCTGCTCCTCCCATTGGCCTTCTTCAGGGGAAAACTGTCCAAGGTGGAATCCGGCTATTCTACCTTCGACCAAGAAATTGGATGATCATTTTTGGGGCCTTTTCCATTCACCTCAGCTATTAAAATTGGCTTCATCCATTTAACACAATACATGAATAAAAGTTCTCCACAGGCTGGAGAGGTCATTATGGCCTTTTGGTGGGTGGAAAGTACAAGGTAAAAATTCTGGCATTGGTGTTTTTAAAGTCAAGAAACTGTAGTCTTTCAATTGCAGCAAGTTTCATCCATTCCTCACTTAACAGGATTAACAATGTATTTTGGACCCCCCTAAAGACCTGTCTGGGGCAACGTACAAAATAAAACTTCTGGCATGATTGTTTCTGAAGCCTGGTCAGTACCACAGATCTATTAAAATTGGTTTCATCCATTCCTCACAACACATGATTAAAGTGAATTTTGGTGGTCTTAATGGGCCTGAGAGTAGAAGAAACAAAAGTCCATTTCAGTTAATAAAAATATTTTCCTATCTTCTTATGATTAAAGTGCCTGTGGCTGCCAGTCTATTACTAAGGATGCTACGGATTTGGTCTGCCCCTGTACGTTATGCCCAACTTCAAAAGTACATCGACACATGGATTAAGGAGTGAGCACATTTCCTGAACCCCAGCATCGATTCACTCACATTCACGTTGGTCTGGTAGGTCTTCTAGTCACATCAAAAGGGCATCATTACCTGTTTATCGTCATCAACCGCTCCACTCGTTAGCCTGAAGCCATTCCCACAGAAAGTGCAATGTCCGCCCCATGTACACCTGCCTTACTCTCAGGATATATAATGAGATTTGGTATCCCTGAGCATATTATTTCTGAAATGGGTACCACTCTCAGCTGTAATTATTTCTTTTGTCTTAGTCTAAGGTTTATTCAGATTTAATATTTCGAGTCACGTGATTATATAATTTTCAGAGTGTAATTATTTCTATTCTCTTAGTCTAAGGTTTATTTAGATTTAATATTAAGAGTCAAGCGATTATATAATTTCCAAAGCGTAACCCTTTGGTTTTAATATAAGTTTTGTTCAGACTTAATATTTCGAGTGATTTTTTTTTTTTATGGAAAGTCTTTCAAAGTATTGTAATTTATATAGAATATATTCATTTTTGTAAAGAGTGTATTATTTATATCACCAGTGTTTATTTCATACTTGCTCGTATCATTTTAATGAATCATAGTAAGAGGTGGTTTTGAATGATTCTTAGTAATAATTACCAACTTTTGTTTTGAGTGTACTTAAGAGACCTTTGGATATTCTGTGTTTTATATATTGCTGTGTAGAGTTATATAATTGTCTCAGAATTCAGGTATTAATATTTTCAAGTGTAACAGATTTATTGTAAAAAAACTATATATATATATATATATATATATATATATATATATATATATGTGTGTATATATACATATATATATATATATATATATATATATATATATATATATATGTATATATACATATATATATATATATATATATATATATATATATGTAGGTATGTATATATATATATATATATATATATATATATATATATATTCATGTATATATATATATATATATATATATATATATATATATATATATATATATATATATATATATAGGTTATCAGATCAACAAAATCAATCGGCGAACGGTTTGATCATTATTTGGATCAATGACCAACATAGAAAACAGATACTTTCAGTATAAAAGCACTGTGAATATATAAATGGTATTGCAAAGAGTTAGCAACATTACTCCACCCATACATCTTGAAAACTTGGATAAAATCTTTGCACCCTATTTCCTCATAGAAAAAGTATTTAAAAAGATATATTGCAATGCTGTTTAAAACACACTCATATATATATATATATATATATATATATATATATATATATATATATATATATATATATATATATATATATATATGTATATTTATATATGTATATATATATATATATATATATATATATATAGTATATACAGTATATATGTATATATATATATATATATATATATATATATATATATATATATACATATATATATATATATATATATATATATATAGTATATACAGTATATATGTATATATATATATATATATATATATATATATATATATATATATATATATATTTATTTATATATGTATATACGTAATTTTTAAGTAACAGTTTACAAATAGTTGTTAGTGGGCACGATAGTGAACGTAGGAATCTAATCTTCTTTGTCTACATCTTTTCACACTTCTATGTGGGGTCGATGTTTCTGGTCAGCTTTCTCCATCTACCTCTGTCCCACACCTCATCACCGGTTAATCCCTTTGATCGAAGGTCATCCTTGATACAGTCTACCCACCTTCGCTTTGGTCTCCCTGTTCTTTTCGTTCCCTGTACCTTCATTTCCATTACTCTCCTCCCAATATACTGTTCATCTCTTCTCATGACATGACCATACCACCGCAGTCTACTTTCTTGGATCTTATCTGATAGTTTTATAACTTCTGTGGTACCCCTAATTACCTCATTTCGTATCTTATCTCTTCTTGTCACCCCACTCATCCATCTCAACATTCTCATCTCTGCCACATCCATCTTCTCTTCTGTCTTCTTTATTGCCCACGTTTCCGCTCCACACATCATTGCCGGTCTCACAACTGTCCTGTGTACTTTACCTTTCAACTTAACCCCTATTTTCCCGTCGCATAGTACTCCCCGCACTTTTTTCCAATTCTTCCATCCTGCTTGTATTCTCTGGTTTATTTTCTGCCCCCATATCACCATCCTCTGCAACTGATGATCCTAAATACCTGAAATTTTCAACTCTTTTCAATCTCTCTCCTTGTAAACTAACTTCCCCATTCTCACCATTTTTCAATCTCAAATACTCTGTCTTTTTCCTGCTGATCTTCAATCCCCTGTTTTCCATTTCTCTTCTCCACTTCTCCAGTTTCTCTTCTATTACCTCTCGCCTAGTGCTACACAGTATAACATCATCAGCAAAAAGCATACACCAAGGAGGCTGATCTCTAATACCTTGTGTTACTACATCCATGACCAGATCAAATAGGTAAGGGCTCAATGCAGACCTCTGGTGTAGTCTCACATTTACTGGGAAACTTTCTGTTAGGCCTATACTGCTCTTAACCTTTGCTTCTGCCCTTTCATACATATCTTTGGTGATTCTTACGTATTTCTCAGGGCCTCCCTTTTCTTTCATACATCTCCACAGCTCCTGACGTGGTACTCTATCGTATGCCTTCTCCATGTCAATAAAGACCATATGTAATCCTTTCTGTTTCTCCCGATGTTTTTCTATCGTCTGCCTCAAAGCAAATATTGCTTCTACAGTCCCTCTTCCAGGCATGAATCCAAATTGTTCCTCACCAATTGTAGTTTCATCTGAGTCTCTTCTCAATGATCTTCTCCCATATTTTCATAGTATGGCTTATCAGCTTTATGCCTCTGTAGTTGCCACATTCCTGGATGTCTTCCTTCTCCTTATAGATGGGAATGATTAGGCTTCTTTTCCATTCCTCTGGCATCCTTTTCCAACTGGGTTTGTAATCTAGCTAGTAACAATAACTTTCGTATATATATATATATATATATATATATATATATATATATATATATATATATATATATATATATATATATATATATATATATATATATATATATATATATACCCAAATTTACATTATATTTTCGTTTCCTCAAGTTACATTAAATTTCTACCAAGAAGGGAAACGAAACAAAAGGCGGCCTAGTGAAACATTAACGTTATATTTTTCCTCTAAAAGTCTCGGGTAATAAGAGAAGAAAATAGAAAGTGGGTACTTACAACCTTAGTTAATTAACTTCAAGTGGTCCTTATTTCTTACCCGAAAATTTTCCAATTACGGATTCGCTTATGGTTTTTATCTTTTGGCAGTTTTAAAAAAGTTAATCGAGATAAGCTGCACCTTTCTGGAACTATTAGTTTTCCCAAAAGGCTGCAACTGCATAACGAACTTTCTGAGTTACATAATTACCTTTGTCATTATCATTATTATAATTGCTATTTCTAAGCTCAGTATCATAATCGACAATGACTATCGTCATCTGACGTGTTATTGATAGAAAATATGTTGGGCTATTTCTTAATAAATACGATTGTTTTTTAAGACATTAAAGCAATTATATATAGAGAGAACTATCCTTACTATGCATTGTCTCTAAGATGATATTCTTTATAAACGACTGAAAGTATAATTCTGTCTTCTTAGTCGAACATATACAATGCCTAAAAGCATATAAAAAATGATCAACAGCTACGGCCCAGTAAAAGGTAAATCGGGTGTTCGGAAAGGAAAACACTATCAAAGCTGAAACCTATTTCACATCTAATCCACGGAACTAAGTGCAAATTGCATCATGTGACGGTAACTTGCAGAGAAGCTTCATCCTTCCTTGTGCCTATATCAGAAACTCTCGATGACAAGGGCTATGATTCTAGTCTCATATTACTGTACAGCTAAACTTAAATTATATGTGAAGAAATATTACTGTCACCTGTACCAACAATAACCACAAGTAGTTTAAGTATCAGACACACACACACACACATACATATATATATATATATATATATATATATATATATATATATATATATATATATATATATATATATATGTATATATATATATACAGTATATATATTCATATATATATAAATATATATATGTATATATACGTATATATATATATATATATATATATATATATATATATATATATGTATATATATAAATATATATATACATATACACACACACACACACACACACACACATATATATATATATATATATATATATATATATATATATATATACATATATGTATATATATATATATATATATATATATATATATATATATATATATATATATATATATATATATATATATATATATCACTAGCGATTGCAAAAGGAGCAGGTGAAAGAAGAGAAGAACAGGATTGACGAACTAAGAAAGCTTGTGGGTGCAAAATGGCATAAAACGACTATAAACAGACGCAAAGTGAGACATGTCGGAAGCCTTTGTTCTGCTGTGGAATAGTAACCGCTGATGATGATGATATATATTATTATTTAGTTTGCTCTCATATTCATGTTACTCTTTTACTGTCCCTAAGTGTTAATCCCAACATTATTCTTTCCACAGTTCTTTGGGTTGTAACCAGCTTATGTTTTTATGCTTTAATAAGGCTCCAGGTTTCTGATGAATAAGCTAATACTGATAAGACCATCTGATTAAAATACTTTTTCTTTTTAGATAAGCTGACCTTTTACTTTTCATTAACTCATTGTGTTTATCAAAAGCTCTCCATCCCATGCTTATCGTTCTCTTAATTTCGGTTTCCTTTCCTGGGGAAACACTGAATTGTCTGTTGTTAGTACGTATATTCATTAACAATCACTAGCGGTTCGTCCATAACCCTCATTTGTTGTCTATCAGTATTTTCATTGGATATTAACTTAGTTATATATATATATATATATATATATATATATATATATATATATATATATATATATATATATATATATATATATATACATATATATATATATATATATATATATATATACATATATATATATATATATATATATGTATATATGTATATATATATATATATATATATATATATATACTGTGTGTATATATATATATTTGTTTATCTATATACATATCTATATTTATATATATATATATATATATATATATATATATATATATATATATGTATTTATGTATGTATATAATATATATATATATATATATATATACATATATATGTATTTATGCATGTATATAAAATGTATATATGTATATATATATATATATATATATATATATATATATATATATATATATATATATATATATATATATATATATATATTACAAATATGCAAAATTTCTCAAAATCTATACATAGCAGATAATAAAGATTGTTAAATAACCATATTAATACTGCTCCTGTAGAAATTAGTATCTAAACACTTTAATACCAGTTGATATCAGTTGATAAAAAGTTATTTTCAGTTTTGGTGTTCTTGGGAACTCTCCTGTTCTGTGACCGTTATATTTAACCTATATTTTGAAATATTTTTTCTGCAAAGGTTTATATAGTTATACATAATAACTTGGAAGAAATCCTTTTTTAAGTGGCTAAGTAAAGTGGTATTGTCGTCTGTGGTCATTACTTAAGGGTCTTTGTAGTGTCCCTTCACTTCGGAAGTGTACCTACTTAAAGCACTTCTACTTCACATCCGTTGCCGTTAACTTGTAATCATTTTACTGCTCATCGTTTCTTAACTGTTATATCAGTGTTTTACCCAAGTTTCATCAATGTGAATGCATCTTTAATTTTATAAATAGTTTTGAGAACAATTCATGATGTGACTTTTCCAAGCGAATATTTTAACCATCGGATGTTAACACCCACCAAGTTTTTTCATCTGTACCAGCCGTGTGTCACACAATTGTACATAATTATTTTGTATATATTATGCTTGTATCTGCGCTCTTCCCTCGCACTAAAAAGAACCTGAATGATCATGTCTCCGGTTTTGCTCTGAACATTGTCTGTCTCTCGAACATGTTATGTCCTGTTGCCTTGAGGTTTTGTATATAAAGAAGAGTGTTCCTTAATAAATAACTCAGTTGATTGCATCCTGCCTTTGAGTTCACAACCCTCACTCGGCACCGTCACACATCAAAATAAAGTTGAATGATCTAAAGAGGTTAATTTCATCTTAGTATATCAGGTGAATTATCGGTTGGTATTGCTTTTCGAAAATATATATCACTGATAAAAATCGCTAATATATAAGATTGTCATTTATCTATTTGCTTACGCAACTGATGTTCTAAGTATTCTACCACGACCGTGATTGCAAAATGTTTATCTCTTCTTTTTTTTCTTATATTCTTTTTTTTTTTTGCCTTTTGGTATCATCAAAAAATGCATTTACATCATTAATATACTGAATTAATCGTATCCGAATCATTCCAATAACAGCGCTAAATAAAAGATATCATTCATTAGCCACAACCCGTTTACAACAGAACCTTGGATGTTCACTGTGTAACTTAACTGCAATAAGCGAAATACAAATACATACAGTTCAGAAACTGCATAACTTATTAGTAGATTCAATGGTCTCTGGATGATTATCAAAATAGAAGACCAAATTGTCTGCATTTCAAAGATTTAACCTAGAATTTCAAAGAGACGAAAACATACAAAAAATGTGACTATCACTAGAAATGTCATCATAATTTTGGAAAGGGCGGTTTATGAATGGGAACTTACAAGAATTCTATTACTTAAAAGAAAACTTGCTACTCTACATCTTATGTAAATAGAATGTTGTCATTTTTCACATAAAAATAAAGATCTGACGATGTTGTACCAATGTGATAAAGCTGAAACAATACTCCACACAAAACCCTGTGGCGGAATCTTCATGGAGTTCTAACTTGTTGAGATAGGAAATAACATAAAAATGAATATAAATTTTCATGAACCTGGGATAAGAATTAGAAGCAAATTTACTTAGAAATGCTTGAAGTTTTCAGATTGTGGATATGATTTCCTTACTCACACTTGTGGAAGCCAGTAAGATGATTCACATCAGTGATGGTTAACTTCAAAAAGCTCTGGCATAGTACAATGACCAACTCAGAATTCCCAAATGGCTTTCCTTGAATATCCGAGACCTTCAATACAAGTTGAAAGGATAATCAAGTCTGAATTATTTATTTCCATCTATCTCGTTAAAAAAAATCACAAAACACTTTGCAAGAACTCTATTAGCAATTGATAATGCATTTTGCTTCATAGTTAACCTCTTCACTGTGTTTATTCCGTGTATCCACTATATTATGGATAAAATGTCAATCAAATCTCAAAAGAAATGGGATATTTAGAAGAAAAACGGCACCATAAGACACTTTTGAACAATAACGATCGCTCTACTGCTGAAGCTTGTTGACTGTTGTGTTTCATGTGAAATCGAAGTTTTCTACGGGGTCCTTTGTAGCCAAATTCGTCGTCACTCACATTCAATTAATCCTGGAAAGCACTTAATGGTCTTTGCATCGCCATGGCACGCTTCACTCCCAATTTATTTACCTATATATATCTACACCTTTGTTTTGGCAAGTTGGACATTTTTCGGTACGTGCGTCAGCCGCGAATTATTATGACGTTACTTCAATTACCCAATTTAATAAATTACCTTTATTGATCTTTTGGTTAGTTGGCAGTGTCAATGGCTGAACCGCAACGTCAATGAACGTCAAATAACCACCAATATCAGTGTTTTAAACTAAACATTTTGAACAATAGTAGTTCCAGTTTTACCAATTTGAAGATTAGCGAGCTCTCTGACAAACCGCTAAGTAATGTTACTTACCAAATTATTCTTTAGTTTCAATAAATTTTATTTATTTCAAATTTTTTTTTTAACTAGTTTAAAAACTATCGCTTTTAACGAGACTTTAGTAGCACAGAACTAAGAGAGGTAGGTGACTCTCTACTGCTTTAATATTTTTCTTTCTATAAAATTATAGATGCAATTTTATCTAATGTTTTTT
>NC_090732.1:86459422-86524422 GCF_036898095.1 Palaemon carinicauda | reverse complement strand
AAAAAAAAAAAAAAAAAAAAAAAAAAAAAGAACAACTTACAGTCACTTGAGATGATGTTTGATTTGAGTCTAAATTTCTGTACCATAGAGGAGTTTAGATAATTGCTACTTTATAAACTTGGATTTTAGAGGTCTGGTTTAGGTGTTTGCTCTGAAAAACAGCCTGCCAAAGGCATGTAAACCCGGTTTATTTTACCAAAACGTCTTCACTGATTTCAGTGGTGAGTGAAACAATGCAACAAAGGTATACGATAAATGGCACTAACAGTAGTTGTGCTTTATCATCACTGGTTTCGTTGTTATATTTTAAATAATGTTTTTCTTGTATTTATCTCTAAACAAAGCGCATTACATATCAAGGTCAGGGTGTCTAAACTGTGCTGCCTTGACACCAGGATTCTGGCCAAAATGGTATATCATCAGACTTTTGCTGGTCAATCAATTTTCGTGCTAATGACTTTGTATGCACATGTAATCGGCTGATGTTGAACAGCCTACCATTTATTAAGTATTTTACTTGGACCCCATCTTTTTCTGTAATTTTTTCCTGCAACAAAGTCATTACTGAGGAAACTAGAAGGACAGTAGGCAAACATTACCATGCTTCAATCATATTTCCACAGGAAAGGATGAGGATTCTAAGCTTCTAATACCAACTTTTGCTTCTACTGTACATTAGCATGATAGAGCTGAAATATCTATCGGGATTTGCCAAGAGTCCATATTTTGCTAGAGTCTTTCATAGGAGGTTGTGGGACACTACGTCAAAGACATTGGTAAGGTCGATTAAGACTATCTATCACTATGTATTGGGCTCTCGACATTTTTCTTTATTTGCCTCAAAGTAAATGTCATGTCAATTGTACATCCTTCCCTTTTAAACTAGCATTGGGTCTCTGGTAACACAGATTCAGATATATAAGCTACTTACTTAAGAGCAAGATCATAACTGAAGCTAGCATTTTACGAAATGACTACAGTATTTCTACAGTCACCTCTTTGTCCTAGGAATTATTATATACAGTAGTATTACCAGGATTTTTTAATTTGTTCTACCCTTCATAGATTACAGATGATCTGCAGCTTCTTTTTGGGACGGTAGTCTCAGTTCAGGAAATTTCTCCAGGAATGACGTTAGGAAAGCAGCTTTTACATTCTTTAATACTCATCATATATGATATAGGATTACAACAATACTGAAACCACTAGATAAACATGATCTTCCGGCTGGTGACTTATATGTCCTAATGACCAAATTGACCTATGAAAACTAAGTATTTGCAAAAACTGTTGTAATAAATGTTTCAACACATCCGGAAAAAAAGGAGCACTGCATTTCTTGGCATTCAAAATGGTAGTTTAGATGTTAAAATAAAAGCTTTAGGTTATTTAGAAACTCACATAATGACAAAAAACTTTTTCACGTAGTCAATTGGTAAAATCCACGATTACGGCCATGTTAGATTCGAGGAAATGGAAACATCGCTTTTTATTGCTTAAATTATAGTTTCCAAAAAAATGTATAACTTTCTTATTTGCAAAAATCCAATGAAAGTGGAAATACAAATAAAGTGAGCCTGACTTAATATGCCTTATAATGTTCACCGCAAAGCCAAACAGCGCAGTAGCCTACCAAGAATGCAAGTACTGTATACGGTATAGTGCTGTAGTAGTAACATGACGCCGTCCCTATAATAATGGTATTGTTCATGGTAATGATTGAAATGAAAAAGCAATGAAACTACTATCATCCTAATTGTAATTTGAAGGAGTTAGGTAACAGAGATCACACCAACCACCAAAAAAGGCACAAACTGGGTCAAACGACTCATCACTGCACCCTCACTAACGGACTGCTGCTTATGTGCAGTCGATTAACACAATAAATAAATCAGTATACTGTTTTCGCGTAGTTCATTCACAGTACTGTAGTTTACATTACTGTAATTGTACAGTAGTCCTACAGTACTGCCCAAACTCATATATTTATCGTGCACCATTTTCACAATTAACAAACTTATATATCCTCCATAAGACGAAATTAATTACTTCTATATTTCATTCTATTCCTTTCACATTCTCGATTCCTTATAACCCAACTATTCAATGTTATTATTTCTTTTAATATGATATATCATTCAGCTATGATTAATCTTCACTTGATTATAATTTCCCCTTACCCTCTCATTACATTCAATTTCAATTTATTATCCCGTACTTTTCTTCCAATCATCGATTTTATCTTATTAATTTCGGTATTGTTATTTACATTTTAATGTGATTAAATTCATTTCTAAATCATGATCACACGGTATTTTGTCACTGCAGTTTTAAAACCTAGAAGAAAAAGGATTTTCACATATATACATCAGTATAGTATATTATCATATAATTCTTTTCCTCTTTCCTTTTTCCTTCTTTTTAAATCATTTCTGATTTATATTTTGATTTGTATTATTCACAGTTTTACTGTTCATTTCGATCTGTTTTTTGCTTCCAAATATATATCAGGTCAATGATAATAATATTAGCATAACAATACTCACTAACTTTAAAGGTAACAACTGCGAACCATTCAGAGCTAAACTCACTGTAAAAATGTTACCAATGCAAAGGATTAAAAGGGGCTCTTATATACAGCATGTTTAAGTAATATTTAATAATATAAATTGCATGATAAATACATTCAGCATAAACTCCATTGTAATTATGAGAACATTCTCTCTCTCTCTCTCTCTCTCTCTCTCTCTCTCTCTCTCTCTCTCTCTCTCTCTCTCTCTCTCTCTCTCTCTCTCTCTCTCTCTCTTTAAGATATATGTGAGTATTTAAAATTTTTATTGTCTTTATTTTACTATCATATGCATGAATTATTTTCTTTGGTGCAAATTATATTTTTCATCATCCATTTTATATTATTGTAATAAATATTATAAAATTATTGTGTACATAGATTTTCTTTGTATTTTCATGACTCTTTGATTATCATTACTATTATACTAGATAGTATCACGATATTACTAAAGCAATATACAGTCCAGAGTACAGTAGAAGGAGCGGGGGAGCCAGAACATTGCAGAGCCCAAAGGCTAGAACAGAGGGCACCGAGAGGGTCTAGTTAAATACGAAACCTCTTAAACGCTTTGATATAAACTTTTTCGCTCCTTAACTTTATCTAACACCTGTCAAACACCAAAAGTAAATTCTTAAACATTAATAAAAGGCACTTACCCACTATGGTATAAATATACCCACAAAGATGATGATTATCCCAAAGTATCCAACAAATGCCTTTGCAAACCATAAAATCTAGAAATAACTCGTAACAGTTCATAATCCATTACAACTTACCTCCCATTCCCTTCTCTGTCTGTCCAGGTCCCTTTGAAGCGCCATTATCTGGTCTCTAAAACCAGTCTCTGCTCCACTCGTGTCTTGGACCCTTCGTCGTAAAATGTCGCATTCAGCAGTTATTACCTCCATTTCGTCGTTTGCCCTTCGCACTTGGGCTTTGTACCTGAAGAATGACCAAAAAGTGTCAACAAATTTCTGTGGCCATAGATATATGATAGCAATAAAATGCTATTAATACTGTCTTTAGTTTTGAAAAGTTTATAGCTATAAACGTAGACTTATCTCAGCGGAAGATATTGTATTTTTCAGCGCCACCAGGAACTGTCATTTGTGATACTTTTTATTATACAGGAATTTTCTGAATATTACTACTTACATGATACGTCTCTCATTTAGTCTTGGGAGAAGTAGGCTACTTATTATAAAGAAAAGATTGAACCACAAGAGAACAGGTAGGAATTAAAGTGAATAAGAGAGAAACAAATCTCCCGTTTAAACTAAATCCACCAATAAGACTTTTATATAATTGTAAGGTCTAAATGATTTATCTCTATTTAGCTAAATGCAATACGATTCTTTTAGATATTTCAGTTCCCTCCATCCCAATAACTCCTACGAATTTTACAAAAAACAAATCTAACTTCTTTTGCATAAGCTTGATATATATATATATATATATATATATATATATATATATATATATATATATATATATATATATATATATATACATATATATATATATATATATATATATATATATATATACACACACCCATATATATATATATATATATATATATATATATATATATATATACTGTATATTCATATATATATATATATATATATATATATATATATATATATATATATATATATATATATATATATATATATATATAAATATATACATATATATGTGTATATATATATATATATATATATATATATATATATATATATATACATATATATATACATATGTATATATATATATATATATATATATATATATATATATATATATATATATATATATATTGTACATACATATTTACATATAAACATCTGGCTATATATCAGTTTAGTGAGATCAGTGTTACTGTATGGACATGGGTCGTGTTATGACGATGAAACAATATCCAACAGATTTTGTAGATTTGAGAACAAAGCCCTTTGAAGAATATTGGGAGTTAAATGGCAAAACATGATTAAAAATGAAACTATAAGAGAGATTAATCAAGTGCCATATGTTGATGGGATCATGGTGAGGGGTAGATGGGGGTGGTTTGGGCTTGCTCTTCGCACTCCCAAAGAGAGATTAGTTCACCAAGCTCCACAAGGCACTAGAAGAGTTGGAAGACCCAGCCCTACATGGCTAAGGACTATGAAGCGTGAAGTAGGAGATTATGAATGAAGAAATATTGATTTAAAACTCAAGATAGAGATGACCGGCGAAATCTTACTGAGGCCCTTTGCATCAATAGGCGTGGGAGGAGATGATGATGATACGGTATAAGTGTGTGTGTAAGTATATAGTATAGTATATCATCATCATTAGCCGTTGCTAATCAACGGCAGGACAAAGACCTCAGACATGTCCTTTCACACACATCTGTTTGTGGTCTTTCTATGAAAGTTTATACCCCCAAATTTTCTTAGTTCGTCAATTCATTATCATCTCTTCCTTCCCTGCTTCGCTTGCAATCTCTAAGGAGCCATTCCGTTATTCTTCTTGCCCATCTATTAACTGACATTGTCATTATATGTCCTGACCATGTCTATTTCTTTTCCTTGCATGTTATCAGCATATCCTCTACTTTAATTTGCCCTCTCATCCATGTTGCTCTTTTTCTGTCACTTAGTGTTATTTTCATCATTATTCTTTCTATAGGTCTCAAAGTTGTAACTACCTTATGTTCCAAATCTCTAGTAGGCTTCAAGCTACTGATACATAAGTTAATACTGGAAGGACAATCTGATTAAATACTGTTCTTGATCTCACTTTGTTTAGCAAAAGCTCTCCATCCAATGTTTACTATTCCTTTAATTTCAGTCTCATTTCCTGGGTAAACACTAACTGTCTGTACCAAGGACGTGTATGCATTAACAATCTCTAGAGATTCACCCATCAAGATTATTTCCTGTCTCAGAATTTTCGTTGAACATTATCTTAGTTTTATTCATATCAATTTTAAGTCATACCATTCTGCTTCCACTCTTCAAATCTTCTATCATCTTTTGCAATTCCTCCCATGATTCACTAAATAGAACTACGTCATCTGTGTCATTAAAGTGTCTTCCTACATTTTCCTAATATCAAATCTTGAAACTTTTTGTAGGCACATGTGGATAATTTAAGCGAGATGGGGTCTCCCTGCATTCCTTCTTTCTCAATCAGAATTTTCTCACTATCTTTTTGTAATCTGAGGATTGCTTTACTTTCCGTATAGATATCTTCAACTGTTCTAACATATGATGTATCTATTCCTTCTCTTTGAAGGGATTTGATTTCTGCTGAAGTTTTGACAGAATCAAAAGCTTTCTCATAACCTGTAAATGCCATATATAGTGATATATCATACTCTGTTGATTTTTCCATTACATGGATTTGGTCAGCTGTTGAATACCCGCTTCTAAAGTTTGTCTACACTCTAACTGTTTTTCTATTAGATCTATTATGATCTTTGTAAATATTTTGTTTATTAATGGGAGTAAACTTATTTGGCAGTATTTTCAGGCCTTATTTGTCTCCATTTTTTGTGAATTAGTGTGATGATAAAGCTTTTTGAAGCTATATGTATAAAGGGTTTTACTACTTTTAAATCTCCTCCATCTACTATTAAATCAATTTTAGGCCATCTTGTCCAGCTTCGTTGCCCCTTTTCATGCGTTTTAATGCTTTCTTTACTTCTCCTACTGTTACATTTGGTTCTGGCTAACTTATTCAATTATTTCTATCGGCAAAGTTATTTCTTATATCAGTATTGTATATCATTGTACTGAAACCCCATGCAATTTTTATCACGCCATCTCCTTTGTTGATAATATTTCGACTTTCATTCCTTGAAGCAAATGACTGTTGACACCTTGTTCCAAGTCTTCTTTTCATCGATTTGATGCTTCTTTTCATTTATGTTTCCTCAATTTTGGTTTTTAGTTTTTTCTTTGTTTATTGTGTTGGTTAGTTCTGCTAATTCTATTTCATCTGTCTTGGATTTCACCATTATTTAATTTTTTTTCTCTATTATAGTTTTGGCCTTTTCTAATAGTTTTCCTTGATCTTGTTTAGAAAATTTTTCAACTATCTCTTGTGCTGATTGCTATACAAGTTTTCGTAAGTTACTGGTCACTTCTTTACTTGCTTCCATTTCATAATGAAGTTGGGGGTTCATATTTTGCATTGCTCGAATAAACTCATCAGATTTTCTCTTAATAAAGGAATTATTGTTTCCTTTTTCAAAATTGGTTTTTCTATTTTATCTTTCCTACCTAAGATCTAGACAAATTTTACCTCTCACCACTCTAGTGTCACATGACTTTAACTTGGTTAACACTTACATCTTTAATTAAACTAACTTTTTCACTGAGAATAAAATCTATTTCGTTTTTTGTTCCTCCATTTGGGTTTCTCCATGTCCATTTCCTATGTTCTTTTTTATGGAATTGGGGTTGACATAGGTTTCCGGGAAGTCACAGAAATGGGACACTATAGTACCCATGAAGATGTATATGATTAGTGTGAAGAGTTGTAAACTATGATATGTCAATATTGTTGAATGCAATGTTATGACAATTCTTAATTTCTTATCAGGTTAATAGCAAGCGATGATGCTTATTACCTTTTACTTATTTAAGGGTAGAACAGAACTGGTTAAAGTTGAATTCTACCATTTAGACAACTTCATTAGGCCAGGCAGAGGATAATCAACACTCGTTTTAAGGAGCAAAGCGGTAGTAGAAAGTGACATAAATTCTAAATTTCAAACAGTAGCAAAATTACTCAAATGACATTAACAATAGGTTTTTCAATTACGTAACATCGCAAAATAAAAGACCATGATACATGTGCCTAGCCGTTAAAATGTTGATACCGTATTAGACTACAGAGAGCAAAAACAGCTTTAATTGCCGTATGGGGATTTTCCGTATAACTGTATGAAAGGCACAGATCAAGTATCATTTGAAAACTGGGGTTCAAAAAACAAAAGTCACAGCGCAGCCATAGAGAAAAAATGTGATCAACACTCTAAATGTTGATTAAGTATACAACTACTGTAGTCAGTTCTATTACGATATAAAGACAGGGAAAGCCAACCGCATTACCAGGAATATACTGTATGCTCACTCTAGAATAAGTCATTTAGAAGATACTTAACAGCACTTAGTGCTAGATAAAAGGAACAATGTTTGTAAGATATTAACGCATTTCATAAATATAAGAGGGAAAATACTGTGTAATAAAAAAAATAAAAATTTTATGGTTTTTATAATTGTGAATAATATACTTTAATACTTAGAATAAGTGTGAGTTCCGAGAAATGATTCATAGAAAAGATTATTCCCATAAGAGATCCTTGCATCTTCACAAGTTGTTAGTGTATCCAGAAAAGGGAGACATTATTTACACACTGCTGTCTAACGGCCTCAGGTGATAGTTCATTTTTTTTGTCCGAACAGTTTATAATACTCCGTTATATATTCGTTTCTACAGGAAAGAATTCAATACCATCCTTGGTAACCTTTGTATTATTCACTTTCTGCTAATATGGTTGTTTAAATTATAGAAAAAATATACTTTTGGCGGACCAAACAGGGACGGGTTAATGTAAGCTTCAGCTCCTAACTCCTGCCGATCCATTCACTATTTGATGGGATGCTTTGCATCCATCTCATCGTCCTCATTATCATTATCAGTAGCCCTTAAACCTTATGTTCTCCTGCATATATTATGATATCGCTTCAGTGGATTGCCGCTTGGAACAGAGCCCGCGATTATTTACATTATAGCATAAACTACATATTGAAGTTAGAATTTATTTTGCATCGTTTACATAGGATATATGTTGACTCTCCTAGCTCTTTGCAGTCTGAAAGATTTTTGTTGATATTAAAAAGTTAACGAAAAAAAAAATCTTTACAAAAATATTAATCCTGACCTATAGTCAATATTACTGAAATAGTTTGCCGAATATAATAGATGTTGAAGCAAGTTTTTCTCCCTACGTAATTTTCATTATAAAGAAGAAAAACTACAAACCTGACATGTTTTCAAACGTCAACAGGAATGATCGAACAAAGCTTACAAGACACAATAATGTAAAGAATTCATTGATATACCGTCAGGATGAGCGAGGAGTATGTGTGGAATTTTAAACAGCCTTTGAAAACAATGGGCAATGAAACCAGATACGAAAACAAGCTCTCAAAGCCGTGCTGGGATCCTTTGAAATATATATATATACATATATATATATATATATATATATATATATATATATATATATATATATATATATATATATATATATATATATATATATAATGTATATATATATATATATATATATATATATGTATATATATATATATATATATATATGTGTGTGTGTGTGTATATATATATATATATATATATATATATATATATATATATATATATATATATATATATATATATATATACATATATATTTATATATATATATATATATATATATATATATATATATATATATATATATATATATATATATATATATATATATATATATATATATATTTATATATATGTGTATGTGTGTGTATGTATGTATGTATAAAATGAATATATAAAGTAAAATAAAGAAAATAAACAAACTTCCCATTGAGCTTTCAAACAATAAATATTATCTTACAAATAGAAATGTAGAAATACTCAAGTCATGAAATGCTCCATAGAAAAATAATATGTGATAATAAGAATAACACTGGGGGGAGGGGAAACTATTGGGAATATTCTTTAGATCCTATCTGATCTACTCTTATGTATACTTATTTTTTATAGCAATAAAGATTCTATTATTGCGTGACGAGAATTTTCCGTTCAATACCTGTCAAAATTTCATCAATTGGTGAAAAGCTTCGAAACAAATGTTTTAACTAAAGAAATGAACTTACACCCAAATTTTTTTCCAGATAAAGAGACTGCTTATGCAATTCATCTCATGGGCTCATCATTATTACTTTACTTTCCACTGAAAACCCTCTCTTAATTTTACTAAAAAATCGAACACAGCGTAAGCGATCCAGTTTTTCTTCACAATATCCTCTATTTCTAGGATTTTCATCTCTGTAAATTTTACAATGGCCTCATTGTATACGTAATTTTAAATATAAATTCTTCCACTTGCTTTTGCTTCCAAAGCATATCAACTACCAAATGCAAACTCCACTAATATATCCGAGCACAATGGATACTTTTGAAACAGTTATATACCACTGGTTGATTTAGCAGTACTTTGATGTACCTATCAAACACACATATATAAACTGCATTTAGATATAATTACTTTTCTTTTCTTTTTTGTACTTGAGTATTAGGCAAGTGTAAAAATGAACCAAGAAATGTGGTTGGTGTTTAGTACAATTAGCCGGTCATTACGACTACTGGCCTTGAAATGGACAAATTTCACCAATTGCACTAGAATCTCTAAAACTAATCTAGTAACAAGTATATGCATTAATTCTTTGTATAATCTAACCTTCAAATTAAACAACATATCATAAATGCATATCTTTTTTTCCTCGCCATACGCCTTTTGCCCTTAGACGAGATGGGCGCCAGGTGTTAACTTTCGGTTCACGGTAAGTCATTATGGATGACGTTGCCAACCTCATTCCATTATTATCTACAGCAATCGCTTAGCTGATGGATACCTTCTTCACCGCTTGTGTCAACAGAGGCGAGGTCTTAATGAAATAACACCTTCCTTCCTAGACTTCATTGCAGAAACCTCGTTATCTTAATGCAACACCAATATTTCAAATAGCGGGAGGAGGTGCGAGAGTTAAGACCATATCCCATTAGAAGACTATGTGAAAGAGCAAAATTCTATCTATTTATTCTTTTTTATTTTTAAAGGGCTCTAAGAAAGACCTTGGTTGGTTTATTTTTTCTTTAAAGGGTTTAAATAACCGCTATACCAAATGATCTTATAGTAAGACAAGTAAATTCCTTAAAACTTGCATCTCCTAAATTAGTGAAAAATAGTTCATTATGGCGAGTGACAATTGCTTTCAGGTCGAAAACACTCTTCTTCAACTATTTCACTTGAGAAGGTTTTATTTTCAGTGAAATATTAATTCATTTCTAATTGCCTTTTTCCACGAAATTTCTTGGTTTTACGCCCTCATCATTCCATGTTCTGGTGATGCCACGAACGAATTATAGTTCTACTCGTATAGTGTGAAGATGGTACACTATTATGAGGCCTAAAATTCACCAACTTCTATCTCTCGTTTTTCAAAAAATCATGAAATTGATAAAACAGTAATTCCTTCAATATTTTAGGGTTTTATGTTTTAATTTCCTTTATTTTTTGAAGGAGAACAGCTATCACTAAATGCGTTTCTAATTCAACATGGTAATCTTGATTTGCAATGCCAAAGAGTAGATCATCACCACAAAATCACAATCATTCTTCAACACGACTGGAGTAACAATTTGGTCGGGCTAAGAAAATCGAGAGCAACGATCTATATTCCTCAGGGCTCCCAAATTCATTACTCCCTAATCGACGATCACATCTCTCTCTCTCTCTCTCTCTCTCTCTCTCTCTCTCTCTCTCTCTCTCTCTCTCTCTCTCTCTCTCTCTCTCTCTCTCTCTCTCTCTCTTCTCTCTCTCTCTCTTTCTCTCTCTCTCTCTTACCTGTTTTCCAAATCTGCCATCCTGGTCTGCCATTCCAGCTCTTGTTTCTCTCTCTCCATCGCCATTTGGGCATCCCTTTCCCTCATGATGAAATCATGGTGACCCTGAAATTATAACTATTATTAGAAAATACAAGCATATATTGGAAATGTAAATGATTAGTGTGTAACTGCTTTGGGGGAAAATGTGAATAAAAAATTAAAAAAGCTCTTTGACAAAAAGTTGATGAATAGTACAAATGTACTTTGTCAAAACATAACTTGTGACCATTATAACAGCATCTTTCAAATGTAATGCTGAGAGGAATACTTCTTAATTCTTGTAAAAGATTTAGACAGGCATTATTTGATTATCATAAAGGTAACAGTTTATATCAACCATGAAAGAACATATAATTCACTAATTCGATACCCCTTACCATCTTACTACCGTAGAAATTTATTTATTTCTAAAATATTTACACATAAGACATATCAGGGTTATTTTCAAGCAGGATATGTTGGTTAAAATTCGAAAAGGGTGAAAAAAATCCAACTTTTACGAAGCAAAGTAATTCTGAGATAACTCTTACAGAGGAGCCTTCGGATGCTTTTCAGTATAAGTTGATATCATTGTTTGAAAAAACGAAAACTTCAATAAAGAAGAAAATACGAAAGAATGATTGCATACCACTACAAATGGAAGGAAACGAAAACGTAGTGACAAGGAGACCTCTGTTAACCTAACCTTGGAATAAGGTCTTTCATAGTCGACTGGTAAGAGTCTCAGAACAGTTGAACCAGTGCATTGGGCTAAAAATCTCGTATCTTTGTTAAGAATTGAGAGGCCCCCTCCATCTGTAGCCAGCTCCTCTAGTGTGAAATAATACATGTATATATATATATATATATATATATATATATATATATATATATATATATATATATATATACTTATATATATATATACATATATATATATATATATATATATATATATATATATATATATATGTATATACATACATATATATATATATATATATATATATGTATATACATATATATATATATATATATATATATATATATATATATATATATATATATATATATATATATATATACTTATACTGTATATATATATATGTATATATATATATATATATATATATATATATGTATATATATATATATATATATACATATATATATATATATATATATATATATATATATATATATATATATATAACACCAGACACTTACACTTCATTATATAAGGGTGATTATTATCAGGATGCTATGATGCCAAGGGCTCCAACAGAGAAAATTGGCCCAGTGAGGAATGGAAATAAAGAAATAAAAAAACTACATGAAAAGTATTGAATAAAGAATATGACATCTGAAAATCAGTAACATCATAAAGATAAATATGCCTTATATAGACTATGGGGAGAGATTCCTGTCAGCCTCATCAACATATAAACATTTAATACAAGTTTGAACTTTTGAAGTTCCATCGATTCAACTGCTTGATTAGGAAGATCATCTCACACTCTGGTTAGAGGTGGAAAATAACTTCTACAATACTGTTGAGTATCTAGACTTATTATGGAAAAGACAAGACTATTAGAACCAATTGTATACCTAGCACTACGTACTGAGTGGTAAAGTCTGGGAAGATCTGAATGCAAAGGACGGTCAGAACTATGAAAAATCGTATGTAATATGCATAAATAATTAATTGAACGATAGGGCCAAAGATTAGTATCAATATAAGGGATGAGAAATTTATTAGACCACAAGTTCTTGTTCAACAATTTAAGATGAAAATCGAGTGGTAAAGACAAGACATGAGAATGATACTCGAAACAAGGTAGAATGAAAGAATTGGAACATTTCTTCACAATACATTGATCATCATAAGTCTCAAAAAGACTTTCTCAATACGCAAAAGTTTAGTGTATTTAAAGAAATAACAGAACAAATATCTTTTTCAAAAGCATATTTGAAACCAGGAATCACAACCAAAAATTTAAATGAGTTGTATATACTTAAAGAAACATTATCATGCAGAGATCTGTATGTTGAGGAGTCGCTGTCCTCGGTCTATTTGCTATCATATTTTAAGCTTTGTTAGGGTTCAACTTCATGCCCCATAATCTGCACCATGCACTAATTTTTAGCTAGATCTCTATTAGAGGATTCAGCAACCCCAGATCTACGTTCAGGAGATGGAATTCATGAAAAGAGAGTAGCATCATTTTCATACGCAACAACCTTGTTTTCTAGGCCAAACCACTTATATTGTGTATGTCGTATGGAAACTAATAGGTCAAGAACACTATCCTGGGGAATACCAGATATCACATTCCTATACCTCTATGATTCCTATCAACAACCTTTTTTGCTTTCTATTACGTAAAGATTTAATAATGATGCTAAAAAAGACCAACCTACTTCGAACAGCTTTAGTTTAAAAACAAGGGGATCATGATAAACACGGTCAAAGTCAGCACTAATCATAAAAAAATCCCTGACTGCAATTAAGTTATTTCTATACGGCATTGGAAATTGTAAGATGTGTATCAAATGCTCGAAGGCCTTTAAGAAGGCCAAATTGCAAACTAGAGAACTGTGTATCACATTCAGCATACCTATTTAGATGTTTTAACAAAAGATTTTCAAAAACTTTGGACAATATAAGAGTTATGGAAATTGGGCAGTGATCAGCGAGGCTAGAGCTACCACAAATACATTTACCTAATGAAGTAACATTACCTATTCTCAAATAAAAAAATAGATCTTCTTGGTAACTTAATAACAGACAACTTAGTAATTAAGAAATCAGCAGTCTATATTATAAATTAAAAAACAGGTAAGATACCCGCTACATAAGCATCAAGGTCCATTAAAAGTCTTTTAATTCAATACGACCAAAACACGAAACTATTTGGTTTAGCCTCAGGAAAATAGGAATGAAGAAGATGGAGTCCCTCATTTCTCTGCTTACTGTCAAATGCTTCGCCAAAATGGTTGCATTTTCCTTCAGACGTTGAGTGACAGAGCCCTCTGGTTCAAGTAAAGGCAGAACTGTTATGTCTACACCAAACAGCGAAGACTTAAATGTAGCCCACCACTTATGTTCCTGGGTTGTACCAGAAAGGGTGTCTTTTTATTTTTTTGGTTATTAAAATAGTACTCCTTTCGAGTTGAAGCATAAACTGTCTGAGCAACAGCTCTCAGCTGGGTATAGCTATTAAAAGTCAAATCTGACCTGCTACCCTTCTAAATGTCTGAGGTTTCCTGCCTCTCCAAATAAGAGCATCTACAATCATCATTGAACCAGGGCCTTTCTTTTACTTGGCCTTTTACCACACAAGAAAGGATACACCTATCATTTATGTTGATCAGATTCTCATTCAAGAGAACACTTATGTATAATTGTGACCAATTCAAATGCAAAGGATCATTCAAAATGCCTTTCTAATCTCTTCACTGTCTTACATATATCTTACATAAGTATGACATATTAGGGACAGGCTGCGCTGTTCTCATTATCAACGATATCAAGGCATAACCAACACCAGGAAAGTTAGAGTACACTAGAACCAAGCAGTTACCAGACTGTGAGTAGCTTCACTTATGATTTCCTCACAGCCTGCTCCAGGGGCAAAGTCCAAAGCTTTTAAGCGGTGGGATCAGTAGAAGAAACAAAATTTAACCCCTCTCTATGGTGAGCGTTGAATTCACCAACAGGCACAAAAGAGTCCTTTTTATCATCGTCTTGTATCTTTGCCATAATGGTAATAAAACAATCAAAGATAGGATCATCCAAGTTTGAATTCAAATAGATCTAACACAAACAGATGTAGTTATTCCTGAAACAAACTTTAATGACCGGAATCTCATGACATCCTCATTCATAACAGGACTTACAAGATCCTGGGTACTCTCAGTCCTAACATACACATCAATTCCCCTTGCTCTAGTAAGGGCATGGAGTTTTCAACTTATTTGTTTCTTAAAACTTGAAATTAAGAGCTTATATGAGTTCCTTATTTGTGAAACCAAAGATTTTGAGCATAGAAATATATCATACTGTCTCTCATATGGCCATGCAGACCACGAATACTGCAATACATTAGATGACACTGGTGAAGTCTAGGGCGTACTGGTCCCAGCTTTAGCTTAACATCTCCTTATAGCACAAGAACTAAAAGCAACAATAGCTTCATCGTACTTGAAATCAAACATAATAATGATTACAAGAACAATATGTACATTAATATCTAAATATCTATAAAGTGAGTCATACAGCTCATTGACTAAACACAAAATGTTGAATAAAATGGTGGAGCCAGAACACCATGCAAGGCTAAGTATTCTCCGGGATGGCCACTTTAACTAAAGGGTAACAGTTATGATGGTTTTGAAAATGAATACCGGAGGGGAATTTAAAGAAACAGATAGGGAAAAGGCAACCTCTTTATAAACCACTAGGCATCTATGGCCCTTCCATTAAGCCTGCCCAGAACACCATTTACCAAAAAAGAAAGAAAAAAGAAAAAAACAAGAGGAAGGAGACACGGAGAGAACAGTGTGCCTGAGTGTACCCTCAAGCAAGAGAACTCTAACACAAGACAGTGGAAGACCATGGTACAGAGGCTATGGTGCTGCCTAATACTAGAGAACAATGGCTTGATTTGGAGTGTCCTTCTCCGAGAATACCTACTTACCATAACTAAAGAGTCTTCAACCCCTACCAAGTGGAATGTTGCCACTGAACGATTACAGTGCAGTAGTTGATTCTTTGTTTGAAGAAGAATGTTTTGGTTTGCTTACAGTAGTGCTGTCGTGTGCATATATTGTATCAAGCCTTCCTCTCTTCATACTTTCTACCCATTCTGAATTACATACTCATGCACTCGTTTTAGCTAGACTTCTATTAAAGGATTCTGAAACCATAGGTCTATATTCAAGAAATGGAATTGATGCAAAGAGTGTTATCATCTGCATATGCAATATCGTAAGCTTGTTTTCTAGGCCAAACCACATATCATGCATATATATTATGAAAAGTTATGAGCCAAACACACTACCCTGAGCAACAACAGATATGTCACTTTAAAAGTCACTGTGGTGCCCATCAACTAGTACGCTTTACATGTTACTTTGAAATTCAATAATAATACTAAGAAAAGACCCACCTACTCTCATCTGTTAAAATGAAAAAAAGGATTCATGATTAACAAGGCTAAAGGCAACAACAAGATTGAGGCCAATCATATGATCTTCCTGACCACAATCAAGGAATTTCTGTGCAGCATTGGAAATTGTAAGAACGGAATTACATATTCCAAGGCCTTTTAAAACTCAAACTTGCTAACTAGAAGAACAAATTATAGCTTCAGCATATCTGTTTGGAAGTTTTGGCAATAAATTTTCAAAAACTTTAAATAATATAGGAGTTATGGAAATTGGATGGTAATCAGCAGGGCTAGATCTAGGATAAACACCTGTACCTAGTGCAATAATATTACCAATTTTCCAAGCGCAAAATGAACCACGTTTTTACTAACTTACAAAAAATAACAAGCAACTTAAGAACAAACACATCAGCTGTTGATAAAAAAGAATACCATTTGGATCTACACCTTCATAAGCATCAGAGTCCAATAAGAGTGTTGAAATTTCATGGGATCGAAAAGTTCAACTAGTTAGTTTATCTTCAGGAAGAAAGGAAGGATGAAAATCAATTTTCTCAATGCTCTGCTTACTGCCAAATACATACCCCCAATGGTCTCCTTTCCCTTTGGACAGCGGGTGACAGAGCCATATAGTTTAAGAAAAAGAGGAACTTTTAAATCTACACCATAGATTGCTGATTTGAAGGAAGCCAACATATGTTTCTTTAATGATCAAATTGCATTCTTCTCAGATAAAGGATAAACTCACAAAGTGATAGCTCTTAGCCTAGTAGTTATTCCAGGTTAAATCTATCTATTACCTTTCTAAAGATGATAAGCCTATTTTTTTTACAAACAAGTACATCCACAATCAGTCCTCAGTACTTAAAAACATGAGAAATGATATGCCTTTCAACTATGTCAAACATTTTCATTTAAGAGAACGACAATAATTGTGTCTAATTCAAATGCCAAAAGATCACTGAAAATACCATTCCAATTTGCTTAAGATTGTATATATATCTCACAAGAGTACGATACCACAGGGACAGGCTACTCAGTCTTAATTACTAACGAAACCAAGTCATGATCATACATCCCAATGCAAAATCTAATCTTGCTTGTTATAACACTTGGGGAATCAGTATCTACTAGGTCCAAGCAATTACAAGACTTGTGAGTAGCCTTGTTCATGATTTGCTAACTATCAGATTCAGAGGCAAAGTAGAAAGCTCCTAAACACTCCTTATGGTTAGCACTGGAATCACCAACAAGCAGGAAAAAGGCCTTTCTGTCATCTTGTATTGTAAACATAATGGTAAGAAGACAATCGAAGATAGAATCATCCAAATCTGGATTCTGATAGATGGAACAACAATAAAAATCTTTATGCCTGGCACAAACGTTTGAGACCTGAACCTCATGACATCTAAATTCTTACTAAGACTAATAGGCAGCTAGTTACTTAGAGTTAATATACACTACCATTCTCCCAGCCCTAGGAATGGCATCCTATTTCAAGCAGCTCGGGCGAGTACCTCATTTGAGAAACCAATGTTTCCAAGTATGATAAGATATCATATTGTCTAGAGGCAACTTTAAGACCTTTAAAATTGCCATGTAGTCCATGAATATTACAAAACCCTGGATGACGCTGACAAAGTCTAGGGTGCACTGGTGCTTGATTTTACTCAATACTTACACACAAAATGAAAATTAGAAATGTCTTATCATACTTGAAATCCAACTTAACAATACTTATAACAAAAACAAAATGTTCACAGCTATATAAAGAGCAAATAAAAAAGCCACCCATAAACTAAAGGCAAAATGCTTGATAAAATTGGTCAAGATTGTAGAGTGAATACACTATGTAAGGGTTTAGTACCCTTAAGGATAGATACTTCAACCACAGAAAAGACTGTAATGATGGTTTTGAAAATTCATAACATAGAGGACGACAAAGGAACAGATAGGGAAAGAGCATCCTTGGCCCTTTTAAAAAACAAGAGGAAGAGGAAACAGGTAGAATTGTGTGGGTGAGTGTACCCTCAAGAGAGAGAACCTTAATCCCCAAAAAAGGAAGACCCTGGCACAGAGGCAATGGCACTACACGAGACTATAACAGTGGTTTGATTTTGTTGTGACTATAACAATGGTTTGATTTTGTTGTGTTCCTCTCATAGAAGAGCTGTTTGTCATAGTATTATGTATTAACGTAATTTTGCTTTTGTTTACGTCAGCCTTGTTACTGCATTTTTGTTTTATGTAAAATTAGCATAAGGTTTAGTTAATAAAGTTTCAGTTGTAAATTTATTTTTTTTTTCTTTTGAAGTGAGCAGAGACACCTGTGTTTACGTGCAAGGAACTCGATTGCTTAAAGACACAGTTCGAGCTCGCTACTCCCCTGACCTACTGCAGTAGCTGGTTTATGTGAGCGTTTTAGAAGATTACGACCCCAACGTTTGACGCTTTAAAAAGGTGCATTTCGGCCACCTGCGGTGATTTGTGATTCCTGTGTTCTCTTCTGCGGTCGTCGGCGCAGACGTAGGAATCCTGGCATCAAGGTGGATGCGGGAGGGACACCGTCATCAACTTGACGTAGGCAGTTGCGGGAGTTTTTGAGCTCGTGGTGACAAGTAGGGAGGCAGTTGTTAGGTAGGAGATATTTTGTTACCCTTTTCGGGTTAGGGACGAGAGCTTCATTTCCCTCCCTTTGATGAGGAGTCCTACGAAGCTGCACTCCCTATGGTAGCTGAGTGATGATGTTGTTATTGGAGTCGCTACTTTGGTTGGAGCAGGGGGTTGTTTCATCCAGCCCCAATGAGTGTGAGATATATATATATATATATATATATATATATATATATATATATATATATATATATATATATATATATATATATATATATATATATATATATATATATTGTGTGCTTTGTTATTTAATTATTTGACTCTCTCTCGTTAAGAGTGTGGTGTTTCACGTTAAGAATTTTATTAATATTAAATTCTGTCTCAGTGTGTGCCTTTTTAGACAATCATGTTCATATGGTAAATTGTTAATTGTTAATTCTAATTGTTAGGTATACAAAAAGCTGACTTGTTCTAAATTTGGTTGCTAATAAATATTAAGTTTTCCTAACTGTTTTCATTTCTGCTAACCAATTTACTGTTGGGTATTTTCATAAACACTGACCTCTCTTATCGTGCAATAAGAACTTGCACCACGGCCCGACAAGGGTCGTAACACATAGATAAAGAGT
Source organism: Palaemon carinicauda (assembly GCF_036898095.1). Taxonomy (NCBI): domain Eukaryota; kingdom Metazoa; phylum Arthropoda; class Malacostraca; order Decapoda; family Palaemonidae; genus Palaemon; species Palaemon carinicauda. Next base: position 86,504,722 of record NC_090732.1, on the reverse strand, counting down.
TTCTTCTACCCATTACGGTCTATGAAATATCTTATTCCTGATATTGATATTATTTTTTGGCTCAGTCGATCAATTTGTTCGCTATGTATGCTGCATAAGATTTTTCATAAGTATGATCATCCTTTACACTCATATCTTCCCGGACAGTACCATCCTGTTCGCAAAACTAGGTATGCAGTTAATTCTAATAGTCTTGCCTTTTCTATCATGAGGCTCAATACTACACAATATTCTAGAAGTTTTATTCCAGCTGTGATCAAGTAGTGGAATGATCTTACTAATCGGGTAGTTGAAACAGTAGAAATTAAAAAGTTTAAACTTGCAGCAAATGTTTTTATGTTGAACAAAGAGTTCTTTAATAAGAAGAGTGGCAACGGAGTCGTCTCGGTAAAATTTACAGAAGTCACGCTGTTGCAGCTCAGTTGCATCTCTTTGATAACAACGAAACACCTGGCTATCACATATCTGGACATTTTATTCAGTAACAAGGTCATTCCTCTTTCTCCTTAGGATAATTATGATCATAATTAATTATTCTATTGAATTATTGATATACGTTAACTGTCATATAACCATGAAAGATAATTCTATATGTTATGTTGGTCATTTGTGAATGCACTTACAATGTGCGGACTACGATTTATTCTGTAATAAATATTTATATATACAAAATTATAGATATATCAGTGTTCTGTTGATGAAATTTCATAATAAGTTACAATATTTACTATTGATTTTGAAATCCAATTATCAAAGATAAAAGCAATTTTGAATAAGATCATTGCAAAAATTTAATCCATATCAGAATCATGTCATAATGATATTCATTGTAATCTAAAACGTAATGAAAGCTTAGTTTTCTTCTTGAGGGAATATATATGATATAAAGGAAGATTTATCATATATTAATCATATAGAATCATTTAATGCTTTAAATAAGCACAATGTTTTGAGATTTTTTTTTTTTTTTTTTTTTTTTGCAAATAAACAATATTTTTAAACATGCATTGTCTCCATTATACGCATTATATTTACTTCTCCAGAATCCAATAATGTCAATATATGAAATATAATGCTCTTGTGTGATTTTCATCATCATAATGCCTTATTGGTGTAATTGTTATTGCTGCTTTGAAAATCATCCCAATAAGCCATACGCAAAAGTAGTTTCCTTTCCAAAGGATCCTAGTGAACGAAAACAATGGATTTTGGCCATGCCCAATGAACCAAACCGCTTGAGGTATCTAAAACAAATATACATCTGTTCATCTCACTTTGACTACATATGGACTTCATGTAAAGATGGCTCACGACCTACACAACCTCCATCAGTATTCCAAAGTATACCCAAGTCCTGTCTTACACAAGCTAAATAGTCTTCGACCAACCTCTTCTTTCAAAAGAGGCAAACCACGCATGAATACAGAACACCTAGATAAAATTCCAGACTTTGAAACCTTTTACACAGAAATAAAATTCAAATAACCTTCATTTTTGTTCTATACAGAAAATTAAAACTTATAAATTCTAAGAAAGATACAATAGGTCAAAAGGAGGAATTATTCATTCATTCTAAATATGGTAAATCATCTTTTCGTTTTGCTTTCCTTGAGGCTGTTGAAAAAAATAACATAAATGTACCAAACAACTGTTTCCTTTGCAAAAGAATACTCTTATTTTGAAGGGGTCTCAAGTTCAAATAATAATTACTCTAGCTAGTAAACATGAGTTTGGAAGCTGTGACTAAATGCACCACATTATTGACGTAATGAATTTCATGACAGATTGTCATGATTCACCTCATTTTATATTTCTCATATCTCATATGCATTTATTTTTCAAACAGGTTAATTGAGACGCTTTAACATATATACGTTAATCTTTACACTTCAACTTCCTAACTTATCTCTAAGAACTTATAAAATTATTCGTCATTCAGAATCAATTATTCTCCCATGTATAAGAACACTGAACAACATGTTACCAAGAAGTATTCAAGATGAGAATTTGAAAGTTTTATTTGAGCACCTTAATTCCGAACAGAGGCTTGCTGATGTGATGTTTGATGAAGTTATGCAGAAAATAATAAACATATTCTTGCTTCACATGCTATAGTTGCAGAAACTACTTGTAATTATGGCGGTCCATGTTATATTTTGAGGATAATGCCCTATGCTAAATTGTCAGCTGATTAACTATTGATTGTCTACTTAAGGCGATTAGTGCCATTTGTAGTGTTGGCAGAAGTGTCACATCAGTAATAGGTGATAACTGCAACTAATCGTTGTGTGTATAGCAAACCTGGAGGTCCGGGTAAAGTTCCAATACCAACAATTGGATTGAGTGTATTTCTTGTATGACTATGTACACATATTCAAGAATATCCGAAACAGCTGGATCACTGTTCAGGATCAGAGATTGGCATTCACCATGGATAACACAGATAATTTAGGTTGCTGGTTTGACATTATACAATTATATGAAGCAGATCGAAAGACTACAATTCGAATCACGAAACTAACTTACACATCGTTATATCCAAAACTTCTGCAGTGTCAAAGCGTCCAAGTTGTTTGGCAAGTTTTCAATGAAAAACAGGTAAACAGGTGCTGTACTTCAAGCTCTTCAAAACACAGCTAGAAATCAGTGAAGGTACTATTATTTTTAAGTTTACAACCAATTGGTTCAAAATAATGAATGTCAAAGATCGCTACTGGGGTATTATTAACATAGATAGTTGCCGATCGCCTTGGACCTTGGACTTTCAGAGACTAAGGAAACAGCGAAGTTATTTCCTTGTGTGCATTGGAAGGAGGTAAAGGTCGTTCTCTGAAAATCCCCAAGCACTGCTGAAACTTACAATTAGCATTATGACCAATGTGGAAGATGCCAAATATTTACTTTCAGAATATGATTTTAAATATGTTTTGCCAGAGATATTTGCTGATGAAGCTTTAGAAAAGTTCTTTGGACAGGCAAGACAAAGAAGTGGAGGCAGTTTTTATAAAGATTGTACAGTACTGCGACTGTAAAGATTAGTAGACTACAAATTCTTATAAAGCATGACATTATACCAGATAAAGACACACAGAGCTTGTATATGTGTGCCAATAATTATTGAGAAAGAATTCCAGTTATTTGATGAAATTTGCCTTTCTGATACTGAGGAACTTCTTATATCTAATGACCCTTTGAAACATAAAGTTGTATATATAGCTGAATATCTAGTCTATAAATTTTGTGAAAATTAATATTTTGAAGAGTGTGACTGTGATCTTTTATCAAGTGATTTTTTAGATAATTTGATAGAAGTGGATCAGCAATGGCCACTATGTCAACTGTGTATTTTGTACATGCAGCATACATTATTCATTCACATATTAAATTAAGGTGTAATACTATAAGAGAGATAACTCGATTGTCATAAGTGGATGAGATCAGGATTAGGGGTAGATGAGATGGTTTGGGCATGATCTTCACACTCCCCAAGAGAGATTGGTTCACCAAACGTTCACTTGGGCTCCACAAGGCACCAGAAGAGCTGATGAAAGATCCAGGCCTATATGGCTGAGGACTATGAAGCGCGAAGTAGGAGATTATGAATGGAGAAGTATTGAATTGAAAGATAGAGTGGACTGGCAAAATCTAACTGACGCCCTTTGCGTCAATGGGCGTAGGAGGAGATGATGATGATGATGATACATTTTGCAAAACTACTTTCATCTATACAAGCTCCCATAGCTCGCAATAATGCTGCATGTCTTTCTTTGGCTAATGTAATTTTGAAAGCATTTGTTAATAGTAATAACGACAAGGAGAACGCTGTAAGATGCCTTAGGGGTAAAGAAAAGCTGTCCAGCTAAATTTGATACTTAAGTTTTTATTGTTGTTTATATTTTAATATATGATAACATTTAACCTTTCAGTATACATTAAATTTAAAATTAAGATAAATGTTTTGAATTACCTTTGTTTGGCTTTCATAATTCAGTAAACAAATTTATAAGTGCTATTCCTAAACCTTTTGTGAATATTATTTCTAATCTAAAATAAAATCATAATGTATTTATTTTTCAGACTATTTATAATTTTTCTTTTATACATGTTTATGTATTTTTTTTTTTTTCATGAATCATAAGCAGAGTAGTTTTAATAATCAGATGTACATGTACTATAGATAATGGCAAAAAATCATTAATTGATATTTTTGGAAAATTATTACCTAAAGAATAAACGCATCAGGTGGTAAAACTGGTTTACTACAAAGTAAATCAACTAAGCAATTGATAGCGGATAAATAAAAATTACCAAATTCCATTCCATCTCCCCTTATTTGGGGTTAAAATTAAACAAAAAGGGGTTATTATAGTAAAAAATAGAATTTATACAGTTCCTAAACTGTTAAATTGATATCTGAGCATGGAAATTACCACGGAAATGGCTTCCTGATGTGAAAATACTTAGAAATACATTTGTGCCACATATAATTGTAGCATGTATATTGGCTGAAATCTGGCATGACTCAACTTGAGGTAGTGACTCAAGTTGGAATTACAATAATTATACCATGTAGCAAGTAAGCTCTGAACAATTAAAGTAGTTAACAACAAGAATGAAGAGAAATGTTTGGTTCTTAATGTGGTCAGGCGTACGAGGAAAGAGGAGATTGTATAAAGAATAAGACAGACGATTCGGTATATATGTGAGCAAAGGAAAAATAGCCATATCCAGAAAGGATACTAAGTTGTATTGCCTGGCCACTAAAAGTCCCAATAATTCTTTAGCGATAGTATCTCAACGGGTGCCTAGTGCCTTGGCCAATCTACTTAGATATCATTAATAATTAGCGTATAGTCACGGATACGACGCTAAAGAAATTGACCAATGTTAAATCCTGTCACGACAATCAATACAGATATAACATCCATTGCTCAAATATATAAGATAATGATTGAAAATTAGCACTTTGATAAGGATACCGCCACGTAGCTACCACTAAATTCCATTTATATATAGAAATGACAATAAAACGAGAATTTAAAAACTATGAAAAATATTACACACAATATATTCATTTAACGAATAAGGTGTCAAAGGCAACCTGAAAACAAAAATCCTATATTTAAGTAACGTTATGTTCTTTATTTATAAGAAAACTGAATCCATCAAAGGACAATAATATAAAAATGAAAACTTAACATTCATAAAACTAAGTACACTTCCTCAACCAATCTACCCCTGAACACCAAACAGTACAATACGATCTCAAACGAACACAGACGCACAAGCATAACAGGTATACGTATGCACAAACTGACAATAAGCATACAATCGGTTCCGCCAACATAATATTGCCGGTTGCCTCCACTTAATGAGGGGTATGTTTGCATATATCTCGTTATTCAGGTCAATACCGAAGGTGGATTCCATGGCCACCTGGAGCAAGTGGATCTCTAAGTAAACATACTTGGACCTTTTGTTTGCGTTCCCATCCACTACGTTAAGAGCTCTCTCTCTCTCTCTCTCTCTCTCTCTCTCTCTCTCTCTCTCTCTCTCTCTCTCTCTCTCTCAAGAACACCAGCCCATTGCCTTTCAGCCACCAGCGGGACAAATTCTTTCATCAACTACTTTGGCATCATATAATTGGTGTAAATCTCACGCTGTACACAGGGAGATAATCCAAGCATAATGTTACCTAATATTACTCAAATATGACTTCCTGATTGTGGTAATATTCTTTCATTTAACTGAAATGTCTTCTTACTATTAGCTGGAACTCATTCGTTATTCCCACAAACTTAGAATGGAACATGGGAAAAGGAATTTATGAATATATAAGTGGCATTATAAAAAAACATAAGAACACTGGCCCTCCGTATGGGGGATTTCATTTACCTCTAAAAGAATATTTTATGGCTTTCCAGATAAGTTATTCTAAATAGAGTTAGAATTCCAATAATTGTAGGGTAAGGTTTTTGACATTAAAAAGGGAGATACTGACCAAATTTCTATATATATATATATATATATATATATATATATATATATATATATATATATATATATATATATACATATATATATATATATATATATATATATATATATATATATATATATATATATATATATATATATATATATATATATATGTATATATATATAATAATAATAATAATATTAATAATAATAATAATAATGATAATAATAATAATAAATTTCATATTAAAATCCTTCAACATTACTAGAAAAAAAGTCAGCTTCATAGGACAGGGTCGAATGATTTAGGAGCTAAAATTTTACTTGACAACCAAAACTACGATAATGTGACTTTTAGGGATAAATTGTGATTATTTTGACTCCACATTACTTAATACGTTCTAGAATTTCTGAGACTTGATTCTTTTGATATGAAAAGAAAATGGTGGAATTTTTTTTTTTACAAACATCCAGCGTGTGTCGATAAATTAAATAATCTACGTAAGTTTTCTAAACAAAACTCTTGTGATATATTGAACATTCCAGGTGCCAACGATGGAAAAATTATCTTTTTTTTCTATTTTGTGCAGTACTGGAAAAGAAAATTGTTGCTTTTCTTTTATTTCAGGACTATGAAAAGATTAAGTTAATCTATCAGTGATTCCACAATGTGAAAAATGTCTTTATTGAGGAAATGCTTCACTTGTGGTGTACAGCTTTCTGAGGGTGAGATTCGAGATGCTAAAGAGAAAGGTGTAAAGATGGAAAACATTTTCAGTTAGGACTGAAAGGTGTGAAAGTGCATGAATAATGCACGAAGGTGAATACAAAAGAGTGGTGAAACTTTTCAGGCAAGACAGAAAACCTCTCAAGTGCCTACGACATCTTTGAGAAGTCTACAGGAAGATTTTTACTCTGTTCTTGGTTTTTTTTTTTTGTGTGTGTTTGTGTGTGTATGTGTTAAAAAGAAGCATTATGTGAGTTCTTTGAAAAAGAAAACACAGCAAAAAAAAAACCGTTAATTGATCATGAATCTTGGAATTGTATAGAGACTCTTCGTGTTATGGACACTATTTTGAAAGCAGATGAAATGAGAAATGATGAATGGGGACAAAACAGTATCTATTCGCTTATGTAATGTAGTTACAATTAATGTAGTTTATTTAGATGTAATTTGTGTTATTGATGGAGGATTTCTGATTCATCGAGTTGTTTAGAAAATAGGAGAGATATTCTCAGCAATTCTAAACAGGTGCACTGAGTATGTAAATAAACACTACAAGAGGAATGCCATTGTTGTATTTGATGGATATCCAGAAAACCTGGCAGGAAAAGTACAAAATGTGCTGAGCGTGTTTGTCGAATTATTAATTCCACAAGAGACATTATGTTTGATGAAACAATGCCAGCAACAACAACCTAAAGTAAATTTCTCTTTAAAAAAAAAGGATTAAAAGTCGACTTATCACAATGCTCATCACCTGACTGATCATTGAGTTTTTTACTGCAAAAAAAGGCCACTAAAGATGCACACACACTGTTTGTTGCCTCTGCTATTAGAAGGTACTAAATCTGAAACAGTAACAGAAGAAGGCAAAGATGTAGACCTCTTGATCATCATCACAGCCTTGGTTGTATCATACGCAAATATATGGCTCTTAAAACCAGGTAAAAGAAATGCAGGAAGCAAACTGTACACGCCAACCTCCATGAAATTTGGATCAGGCATCAAGGACAACATTCTTTTCTTAAACGAGTATGAAAAACAAGCTACGAACATTTTGACAACTCTGGCGCCACAACAGTGCAACATTTTACAAAAAATTAATGGGAGAATGTTTATAGAGAATTTTATTCAAATTATTTTATGTACTTGCATCTTTCTCTCTGAAGTGAGTCCCAAACGAAATATTTGCAAAGAAAATTCCCGAGGTTGCGAAATAAAACTTATTGCTGCTTTCCCTGATTTCTTTCTTATTCGATCTTCTATTGACTGGCCTATTTTGATATATTTAATTTTGATTCTATGATTTAAAACGGTAGTCTTTCATAACACTACTCGACTCTGTGAATTAAAAACTATTGTGTCGGTTTTCTTTTTTGGGGTAGAGCTAAAATTCATTAGTAATTATAAAAATGATACTACTGTAATTCCAATACTTTTTTTTTTGCACCAACAATATTATAAATGAATAATAAAACAAAAACCAGATGGATAAGTTGATGAAAAACTACAGTAGGGACCTTAAATAATTATTAGGGATTTCACAAGTTATCACAAGGAATAATTTAAAAAAAAAAAAAAAAAAAAAAGATAAAGACTGCTTAAGGTGAGCTTAATTGACCTAAAAGTAAAAGTTGTGCCACCATCATATAACAGACTAGATTTAATGATTTAATGACAAAAAGTTAGGTAGTATAAAAAAATGTCTTCAACACCAATTTCGTTTAAAGTGTTAAACCTTTCAGAAACTCTGTATGTTACCTAAAACATTATCGCTAAAAGTTATCTATGAAAGACAAAAAGCATGAATATTTCATGAAATAGTGTACGCGCTTCTAAGAAGAAACCGGTGGCCTAAGATGTTGATAGGACATAAAATGTAAAACTCATCAGAAAGCCATTAAACTTTACTACGAAAGGTTGATCATTTTGATAAGGAACTGACATTCAGGTTATAAATATTTTAAGATCGCTGTTTTACGAATTCCAGTCGATCTTAAAAGAAGCTTATTGCTACCAATTGCCCTTTGCTAGGATTACTAGTAAGAACATACACACACACACACAAATTTATTAAAACATTGACTATGTAACACTTCTTGACGTAATAGGTAGGTAGATAGGCAGAAATAAATTGGTCAAAGCAAAATAATACATAAAACGATAATGAAAAAGATAGAATTTGATTTCCAAAAATTTTGAAAAATTACTATCCGGAATATGCCACTATCATTATCTTCATCTTTGAGCTTCAGTTTTCGTTTACTGAATCTCTGAACCTCATCAGCTGAAAAGCTGAACTTTTTAAAATTTTGGCCCATCAGAAAAAAAACGTAATTGGCGGCGAATCTCTTTTAGGCACAGTTTATTTTTTGTGTTCTGAGGAAGCAATAACAGATAAAGGTCATCAACTATGCCCTTAGAACCCCATTTTATTGCATTTGCCTTTTTTACATTAAAAATATACAAATAATTGGCAAGGAGCGCTTAATTTTTCTTGGTTCAGTCCTTGGACATTTTAATTCAGTCTTAGATTACGTCTCTTGCATGAGCTTAAATTGCAATATTCAGTAGTAAAGTTCCTGGAAAAAGGACCAATTGTATTCAAAAGATTCGTGATAAATAATCTTAATCTACTGTGTAATTTTACTCTTCTTATAAAAGGATGTTGCATTGCTGACACCTTGATCTAGATAGAAAAATTTCAGTCTCCTATGAGTATAATGAAAGAAGGAAGCATTACAGACAGTAGTAAACATGTGGATATTTTGCAATTGGTATCATACAGCGTTTCTTAACCTTTTCCGAACTCGGCACCCCTTTTGGTCAGGCCTAAGTGGTCCAGCACCACCAACCATCTGGATCATATATTTGGTTCATTCTCCAAAACAAAAAGAGTCATTATGACAACAGCATTGACAAAAACAATGAGAAAATAAAGGAAAGAACGTGGATAAACTCAATAAAAGTACTCATTAATGCAATATTTGTTGTTGCTTATGTGCGACCATTATTATTATTATTATTATTATTATTATTATTATTATTATTATTATTATTATTATTATTATTATTATTAGCTTAGCTACTACCCTTGTTGAAAAAGCAAGATACTATAAGACCAAGGACTCCAACAGGGTAAAATAGGCCAATGAGGAAAGGAAATAAGAAAATGAATAAACTTCATGAAACGCAATGAATAATCACTGTCCATGACCTAAATACAATCATACTTTGAGTTTTTTAGGATTCAACTTCATGCCCCATAGTTTGTACCATGCTCTAATTTTAGCTAGATTAAGGAATTCAGTAACCCCAGATTTAAATTCATGAAATGAAATTGATGCAAAGAGAGTAGCATTATATGCATATGCAACAAGCTTTTATTCTAGGCCAAACCACATGTCATGTGTATATAGTATAAAAAGTGGTGGACGAAGAACACTACCCTGAAGAACACCAAATATCACATTTCTATAATTAATATGGTGGCCATCAACAACAACTCTTTGCGATCTATTATTTAGAAATTCAATAATGATGCTAAGAAAAGACCCATTCATTCCCAACTGCCACATACGTGACATTCCCCAGCACCCTCTGAAATCGATTTCAGCACCTTCTGGGGGCTCTAGCACCCCAGGTTAAGAAACGCTGGTATAATATCTTTGATAACAAAGATTAACCACGTATTTTAACATATAAAATTCACCTCAACAACTTTAACCCTTTTTTTCCCATTCACATTCAACATCAATACTTCCCTTCCATAGAGTTGGTACAAATAGTCCTTTATACAATCCCACCTCGGCTTCTAGACTTCAAGACAATATAGGTCTCTCCCCAATCTTCTATACATTTTCTGTTACACTTCTACTTTCTCATAATCGAGACCTATCCCTTCCCTCCTCTTGCATCTATTCACCATATTTACTCACAGATTCGCATATGAATCAACCACTTCCATTCCTCTACTGTCCATACTAATATTCATTACTCCATCTAACGAAAAATGGGTGTATGGTGCAAATTACAGGGATGGGATGAACCCCTAACAGAATTCAAAGTATTTTTGTAATTAGATCTGGGAAATTAGATGCCCCAGCTCTTTTTATTCACAAGGTTTTTTCCAAATGCAGGCAGCACCTAAAATTCTAAGTGTGTCTTGATTGCAATATTTCTCTGAAAATCATATCCGGTCTTCAACCTCAAAAAAATTAGTATATTGAGAGTCTTTCAAGATTTTTGGAGACCTGTATCTTCTGAGGAAATATTCAATTAATCTATTCGCCATATTTTGAGTATTGTTTTTTTTCTGGTCTTTAGAAGCTGATTGTCATCTTAATTTGTTGGTAAATAAGAAAAAAAAACTTGTAGTTTTAAATTCCTTATCCATGATCTGAATTTTCATATTAGCCCACAATATACCATACACTTGGTAATATAAGGTGTGCAGTTAATTCAAAATATTTTTTTTTTTTTTTTGCTTGTAACAAATTTATGGCATAAGCTTCCCAATCAAATAGTTGAATCAGAAGAGCTTCAGAAGTCCAAACTTAGTGCAAATTCTATTCTGTCGAGGAGGTTAGCATGTCTTGCTTTACAGTTTATATGTTACATATCTCTTCAATTTTTTTATTATTCTTAATATGTTCTATTTTTCTGTTTTATAGTTTATTCTTTCCCTCTCTATTTCTTTTCCACACTAGGTTGCTTTACTTGTCAAGGATCTTTGGCTTATGGCATTTCTGTTGACCGACTAAAGTGATAGCTTGGCAAGCAATATCAATAACAATCTACCTAGCTTCCATTTAACCTCATTACCTTGCTTCTGCACACGTTTAATCTCAACTTTCTTCTTTTCCAAACATTATAAAAAAAAAATTCCAATTTTTTTCTCACTGTCTTTAATTAGCACTTTATTATCTGGAAAAATCCTTCATTGTAAACACTAACTCAATTTCTCACCCTACAACTTCGCACCTACATCCGCATAAAAATCTTTACCCGAATTTCTAACAGACATGTTAACATTCCCTCGAACAACAATGACTCTCTTTTAGATAAAGGAATCATTAAATTTCAAATCATGAGTTGCATTGGCAGTGAATATCTTTCAGTTAATCAATAATGTTATTTTGAAGTAAGTATATATTAAGCAAGATAAAAGGCATTGTGTTCAGATAGATATCATCAATCAGCCAATATTTTTTTGAAGTGGGCCTGCACATCATTTCACTAAATAATTCTTTTTTGTAAGTTGATATATTTTACCAAATCCGTTATTTTATTTCAATCATCATAAATATATTTGGTTTATTGTTACAAAAATTAACCTATTATCCTATTCTGTTACAGTACAATTCCTCACCTTCAGATTCGTTATTGCTTGTCTCGCCTGCTCCAGTTCATAGGTGACTGCTTTCTCCCTCCGGAGTGCACGGTCTGCATCCTCTCTCGCCGCTGCTATTGCCGCCCGCGCGTCACCACCCATCATTCCCATGCCACCCTCTAAGTCCAGCCTGTAAGGGGAGATGGATTTCACTCACTGAGCTAAGATGGCATTACAATCAACTGGCAAAATTTCAGCAAATAAAAAATCTATTGACCCTTCAGAAGTGACGGCTTCATATACATCTCTTGCAAGTAGGGAAAAAAAAATTATCAAAGAAACAGTACTTCACAGGGGAAGTGACACCGCTACAAATATTATACTAACATTATGAATGGATAAGAACTATAAACGAGAGATCTATAGTGCATATGAAGTAATAATAGCAATTTTTGATAACTATTGCTATAGCAAAAACATTCTGAGCTGGGAGCATTACGAAAATTAACGTAATGTATATCAACATAAAATACAACTATGCATCCAACAGTGTTTGCTTGTAAGTGTTTTATTAACACTAATAACCTGAACGACACAATAATAATAATAATAATAATAATAATAATAATAATAATAATAATAATAACTAGCTGAACTCGGGACGGATATTGTTTATGAGATCAGCATAGTCCCTCGTTGATGTTGCTCACTATCGCGCAGTTCATTGTAATGCTATTACATTTAACAGCCTATTTAAGAAGGCTACATGATAGCTGTGTTTTTTAAACTTTAGCTATTACCATGGAATTTGGTAGGAACAGAGAAACTGTTTCCCATCAATCCGTGAAATTTTTTATTTGGATATGTGAATTATTCTAGGAACAATTTACTCCACCCCAAAAATAACCATTCAACCCGTACCGAAATAACGTTTGCCGTGGCTTTTCTATGGTAGATATCAACATGAAAATTGGTATGGACAAAGTAAATATCCATCCCTTGGATCCTTGAAAATTTCATTTAGATATGGGAAGCATTCTACGAGTATTTTACGGCGCCGCCGAAAATCGGCCTCCAGTGGATATCGAAAAATGGCTACTGTGACTTTTCTATTGCAGTTCTCTATACTAAAATTGGTATGAATGTAGTTCACATAACGTCCATGAAACCCTGATAAAATAATTTGGATATCTGTAAAATTCTAGGAGTAGTTTGCTTTTCCTAACTGATTTTTTAGCTAAAAGTCGTCACTTACGAATAAGAATAAGTGACAGGCAGGGCATGCCTATAGCAAGTATGAACATGAAAATTCGCAGAAACAAAGCTTATGTATATCTAAATAATCCCTTAAAATTTCATATCAATATATTTTTTGTTATAGGAGTTATAGACTCCGCCGCCGAAAATATCATCTGCTACCCCAACCCACCTACTGTCCGAAATCAATGATTAGGGAATGACTGGGTTACTGGTTAGGTGAGAAAAAAAAAAATGCCATTTCATATAAGGTCACTCACTACGTATGCGACAATAATAATAATAATAATAATAATAATAATAATAATAATAATAATAATAATAATAATAATAATAATAATAACAGTGCAAGAAATATTCGAAAAAGTTTCAAGGAATTCAGGCAACTCGCACAAATATTTTCATTTTCTATAAATGTTGACGCTAAAAGACAATCAAACATGGTTTATACATTTCAATATCAATAATCAATAAACAACAGGACAGACAGAGATATCCTGGCCGAAAGAATTTGAAAATGAACATAATTTATATTACGGAATATTTGTGAATAAATCCATTCAGTGCTACTTGCTTACCCATATTGGTAATTTTCTTTTCTGAGCTTTTGCTGAACTTAAACAGTCTCAAATTATCCAAATGATGAAGAAGGTCAGTTAAAAAAAAGATAAGATTAAGAGCACAATACTAAATAAAAATACGAGTAATGTTTTCAAATTCAAACAGTTGGGCGTAAGTGGGTCATTCCTTAGCATCATTGTTGAATTTTTAAGTAATATACTCCAAAGGGTAGTTGTTGATCGACCCCACATTATTATTATTATTATTATTATTATTATTATTATTATTATTATTATTATTATTATTATTATTATTGTTGTTGTTGTTGTTGTTGTTATTATTATTATTAGATTGTTACTACTATTAGTCTTCTTATTCTTCTCCGGTCTTTGATCGCTAATAACTCAGCCAACTTTAAAGCGTTTGCTTCCAAACTTGACCCATACGTAGGAAGTACGAATCAAGAAAGTTACAACACCCTCTATGCACAAAGCAAAAATCATTTAAAACGATTGCTCTTCGAGATCTCAAGAACTATTCTATGAATTTTCCCTAGAGATATCTTGGACCATGGTCTAGTGCAGGCACAAGTCTGAGCTAATTATGTCAGGTAATTTCTGAGATGTCAGGAAATCAAAAATGCCTCCCATATGGTCGAAAATGCTATATCAGAAACTACTTGACTGATTTGAACCAAAATTGGTGGAAATTGTGCAATATGAATAACCTTAACCCTGACATCAAGGTCACAGGACGATTTTTGGGAAAAGATAATTTTTTTTTTTATTTACTGAAACTACGGTCCTATCCAGCCAGATTCCACACAAGATTTGGTCCTAGTATTAAAAGTAGGGGTTAGGTGGCCTTCCAAGGCAACCTAGATAGTAAAAGACTGATTATCTTGTTAAGAAGTGTATTTTAGGTGCCTTTGTATGCCTATAATCGACAATATACTATATCCTATCTTTCTATTGTTTCAATATCTCTGAGAGCAAATTATTGGCAAATTCTGTGTAGAGTTCTTTCTATGAATCGATTCAGCAATTCTAATATTCTAATATTCACTGGTATTGTTATTACTAGGAATCTTCTTATTCTTCTCCGGTCCTTAATCGCTAATAACTCGGCCAATTTCAAAGCGTTTGCTTTCAAACTTGAGTTGCGGTATGACCCATATAGGGAAGCATAAATCAAGAAAATCGTGCAGGTGCATGCAGCACCCTCTATGCACAAATCAAAAATAATTTAAAACGATTGCTCTTCGAGATCTCAAGAACCTAACTATAAATTGCTTTCAAACTTTTGCTAGACATGCCTTGGCTCATGGTCTAGTGCAGGCGCAATTTTGAGCTAATTCTGTTAAGTAATTTCTGAGATATCATGAAACCACATATGGCTGCCACACGGTTGAAAATGTTAAATCAGAAACTACTTGGCCGATTTTAGCCAAATTTAATGAAAATGTAGAGGGTAATGAGACAACATAAATTATGCAATACGAATGACCTTGTCTTTGACCCCAAGGTCTCAAGACGATTTTTGTGAAAAGATAGATTTTGGAAAAATACTAAATTTACGGTTTTAGCCGAGCCTTAAAAGTAAGGGTTAAGTGGCCTTCCAAGGTAACTAAGATAGTAAAAGGCTGGTTACTTTGGTAAGAAGTGTTGTTTAGGTCCCTTTGTAGGCCAATAATCAATAATATACTATTTCCAACCTTTCTATTGTTTCAATATCCCTAAGCGCAAATTATTGACAAATTCTGTGTGGGGTTCTTTCGATGAATTGCTTCAGCAGTTCTAATGTTCACTCGTTGTTATTATTATTATTATTATTATTATTATTATTATTATTATTATTATTATTATTATTACTAGTTAAGTTATAACCCTAGTTGGAAAAACAGGATGCTATAAGCCCAAGGGCTTCGGTAGGGAAAATAGTCCAGTGAGGAATAGGAATAAGGAAATAAATAAACAACATATGAGAAGCAACAGTGATAAATATTAAATATCTTAAGATCAGTAACAACGTTAAAAGGGATCTGTTATATATAAACAAGGAAAAGAGAATCACGTCAGCCTGTCTAACCTAAAAACACTCCTGGAGGTTTGAGCTTCTGTATTTCCGCCAATTCAACTGTCTGATTAGGAAGAGCATTCCACAATCTGGACACAGCTGGAATAAAACTTCTGGGATACTATGTAATGTTGATCCTTATGATGGAGAAGCATGACTGTCAGAATGAACTGCTTACCTATTCCTGAGTTTTGGAATGTGATATCTGGTGTTCCTCAGGTTAGTGTACTGGGCCCATTACTTTTAAAGCTATATGCACTAGATATGTGGTTTAACCTAGAAAATGAACTTATTGCATATGCAGATGATGCTACTTTCTTCCCACCAATTTAATCTCCTGTTGATTTGTGGTTGTTGAATACCTGAATAGAGATCAAGGTAAAATTAGTGCATGGTTCTAATTATGGGGCATGAAGTTGAATCCTAGTAAGATTCAAAGTGTGATTGTAAGTAGCTTGAGGACAGGGTCTCTTCAAAATCAGTTTTCTGCATTGGTAATGTAATTATATACAACTCCTTTAAATTTTTAAATGTAATTCTTGATTGAAAATTTACTTTTGAAAAACAAACTCAGTCTGTTTCTTCTTCAATTACGTAAATAATTGGCTTATTAAGAAAATCTTTTTTAAGATTATCGATGATCAATCTATCCTCAAAATCTGTTTTAATTCTTTCATTCGAGTATTGGTCTCTTGACTGGTCTTCAGTAGCTGACTCTCTCCCTCTCTTTTAATATGTTGGGAAAAAAAAACTTGTAGTCTACTAAATATTTTATACCCGGTTGTTCAGTTAGTTGTGTGTGCATGTTGCATAAGATTTTTCATAATTCGAACCATTGTATTCAGATTCTGCCAGACTGCACCATGTTATACATAATACTAGGTATGCAGTTAGTTCAAACAGTCTTTCCTTCTCCCTGATAAGGCTCATCACTGTAAAGTATTGCAGAAGTTTAATTCCAGCTGTGACCAGATTGTGGAATGATCTTCCTAACCAGGCTGTTGAATCGGTGGAACTTCAGAAGTTAATAATTGCATTGAATGTATGTATGCTTAACAGGATGACATTATTCTCTTTTCATTGTTTATAAAACCGATCTATTACAACGTTGTTACTAATCTAAAGATATATTTTTTTTGTATTACTTCTCAGTTTATTCATTTCCATATTTCCTTTGCTCACTTGGCTATTATCCTTGTTGGTTCCCTTTAGCTTGTAGCATCCTCTTTTCCAATTGAGTTTGTGGCTTAGCTAATAATAATAATAATAATAATAATAATAATAATAATAATAATAATAATAATAATAATAACCATTCAACTACAATAGATATGAATGGATATATCAACTAGACATCTACCAAATCTCTCTCATAATTACGCTTAAATGATTTTCATAATATTCTTTGATGTATTTTACTTCCATGCAAATATATTTGCATACATTCTCTTACGTCGAAAAAAGTAAACTAAAACGAAAAAATCACGCAAAGAGTTCAAGTTCTACAGTATATCATAAATGATTTTCTACTGATCCGCGGAGGAACGATAACCAAAGTTGAAATTCTAATATTTTGTCTGTCTTTGAAAACTAGGTCACGACCAAAAAAGATCGGTCCAATATGATCAAAATCAGAAGTCCGAAAAAATAATGGATTTTATGGGATTTTTCTGCCGACACGACCGTTCAGCAAACCTCAGTTTTATTTCTTTTCAGAACGTGAATTTGTCTAATCCACTTTAGTGCGGGGAAATACAGCTAAGATTTGTCAAATATATATTCATCCTGGTCACTAACTTCAAAATATAAAAATAAAAAATCTTTTCTAGTGACATAAAGTTCAAGAAAGTTTGATAAATCTAGAAATCATATTCAATTAACGTAATTGTATAATAGATGCAAGAAGAAATGAATGATTTTGACCTAAGAGGAATAATTTTTAGCAAAATTAACAATCAAAATATATCCATGTACATAAGCACACATGCACTGTGTGTATATATATATATATATATATATATATATATATATATATATATATATATATATATATATATATATATATATATATATATATTTATTTATATATACATACATACATATATATATATATATACGTATATATATATATATATATATATATATATATATATATATATATATATATACAAATATATGTATATACATACATATATATTCATATATATAAATATATATATATATATATATATATATATATATATATATATATATATATATATATATATATATATATATATATATATATATATTACATAGACACGTCGGATAACTTCTCCTCTGGTTTCTTTCTCTTTCGTGCCTCTTTTATGGCACCAACTGTGATTTGTGATTCCCTCGAGGTCTTTCTTTCAAAAAAAAAAAGAAAAAAAAAAAAACATTATCGTGATAGGTTTGCCTCTTTCTTCCTTTTCTGGTGTTTTGAAAATGACTTCAATCATTGACCTTATAAAATTTGCCTGCTCTGTTGGCTACTGTTTTTTTAAATTATATTTTTTTTTAATAAAACTGTGTAATTCAGCCCCTTTTGCCATCACTTCCTTTATCATTGAAAAGGGTATGGGATCCCTTCCCTCCTCCTCTGAGAACATATCTTTCTTTCGCTATCTAGTACTTCTTATTGTAAAGGTGTTGGAGTTCCTCTATTGCCAGCATTCTGTGTCATGATCGCTCTTCAACATAATTTTCAGAAACATCTAACCTCAATGATTACCTATAAAAAAGTGATCTTGACCAAAGGTTCATTCTCAGGCTCAGGATCATGTTCACACCCTCCAAAGTCTCTGTCTGCTACACAAACTGACCACAGCTTCCTCTTGGCAGAGTTCATTATTCTGGAAGCTTCTTCTACTAAGATTTTTTCAATGCAGTTTAGAACATTGTAAATGTTAACTCTGTAATACAGGTGACCTTGACTATCTTTGAAAAGGTGCTTTGGTGTTCAAATTTTTAAAGTTAAATATTACATATTGGGTTGGGAACAGGCATTTCTCAACAATAAACCATTAAACTCCTTTAAAAACTCCTTCTCCTTTTCGGGAAGAGGCGTAGGCTCATTGACAACAAATAAGATATACTGTACATTACCCAGGAAGAGAAGCCCTTGGCTGGGCATAAGCCTATAAATAAATGTTAGGCTAGCTCTGTTGCTGCTTGGGGATGTTAGTAGCAACTGTAAGATCAAGCCCGTACTAGTTTCCTATTTCAAAAGCCAGAGGGTTTTCAAGAAAACCAGTGTGATAAAGGACACTTAAATATTATGTAGAGTTCCATCAGTAAAGTCTGGGGAACTGGACTGATCGCCTTGGCGTGAATACAGTTTAGGTTCAGTGTGTAAAAATACCTCCGGGAGAAACAGTTGAGATCGATCTTCTTAAAGTGGATAGAGTTTAGGTTCAGTGTGTAAGAATTCCTCCAGGAGAAACAGTTGAGATCGATCTTCTTAGAGTGAATAGAGTTTTGGTTCAGTGCAAAAAAATACCTCTAGGAGAAACAGTTGAGATCGATCTTCTTAGAGTCAATAGAGTTTAGGTTCAGTGTGTAAAAATACCTCCAGGAGAAACAGTTGAGATTGATCTTCTAAGAGTGAACTGAGTATAGGTTCATTGTGTAAAAATACCTCCAGGCGAAACAGTTGAGATCGATTTTCTTAGAGTAGATAGAGTTTGAGTTCAGTATGAAAAAAATACCTCTAGGAGAAACAGTTGAGATCTATCTTCATATATTGGATAGAGTCTGGGTTCAGTGTAAAGAAATACCTCTAGGAGAAACAGTTGAGATCGATCTTCTCAGAGTGAATAGAGTTTGGGTTCAGTGTGGAAAATACCTCCAGGAGAAACAGTTGAGAACGGACTTCATATAGTGGATAGGGTTTGGAAATACCTCCAGGAGAAACAGTTGAGATCAATTTTCTCAAGAGTGGATAGAGTTTAGGTTCAGTGTGTAAAAATTCCTCCAAGAGAAACAGTTGAGATCAATCTTCTCAGAGTGGATACAGTTTAGATTCAGTGTGTAAAAATACCTCCAGAAGAAACAGTTGAGATCAATCTTCTTAGAGTGGATAGAGTTTGGGTTCCGTGTGTAAAATTACCCCCAGGAGAAACAGTTGAGATCGTTCTTCCTTGAGTGGATAGAGTTTGGTTTCAGTGTGAAAAAATACCTCCCGGAGAAACCGTTGAGATCGATCTTCTTAGAGTGGATAGAGTTTATTTTCAGTGTGTGAAAATACCTCCAGGAGAAACAGTTAAATTCGATCTTCTTAGAGTGGATGGAGTTTGGGTTCAGTGTGAAAAAATATCTCTAGGGGAAACAGTTGAGTTCGATCTTCTTAGAGTGAACAGAGTATGTGCTCAGTGTGAAAAAAATATCTTCAGGAGAAATAGTTGAGATCGATTTTCTTATAGCGGATAGAGGTTGGGTTCAGTGTGAAAAAATACCTCTAGGAGATACAGTTGAGATCGATATTCTTAGAGTGGATATAGTATGGTTCAGTATGGAAAAAGACATCCAGGAGAATCAATTGGCTCAACATATATTCAAGAAAATATATTTACCATTCAATCCACCAAGACCTATCAACTACAATATCTCCCTACTTTTTTAATAAATCTACTTCTGTAAACATTGATTTCGAATTATAAATATACTAAGAAGCACGAACATATCCCGATAAAAAGAACCCACAAACGTTAGGTCAACTTAAGACTGTAATTAACATGTGGTACGCAACGCACATATTAAACTACAGTCGCAAACGTGACATTAAATGTAACCAAATAATTAATGCTCCATTATTATTCCATTATGTTATATATCTTTTATGCTAATTTCAATCTCATCGACAAGAACTATTGATTGCAAACACGCATTTGTTACCCTTATGTGACGCCTAACTGTTCAGAGGATAATATCAGATTTATGTTAGTAATTATTTCAGCAATGACTAAAATGTACATTCAGTGTTGTTACCAGTTTCCATTTAGTAATTTGATCTTGATCTTCTCTTTTCAGTGTGAGTATTTATTCTCTTATTATATTCTATAGCGGCTTTTATTTAAAACACAAATTTCTCCCGGCTTACAAATTCTTGCTTTATGTTTTTCCAAAAGGCCTTATAGAATTCCACTGGGAGATCATCTATCTCAGGACTTTTCCCATTTTTCATTCCACGAAGAGCTGCAAACACTTCAGACTCCGTCACGTCTGCTTTTAATATTTCATTTTCATTTTAGTGTATAGCATTATTGATTAAAAGGGTAAACCTTTGTTAATAAAGTTTATTAAAGTTTTCCTTTTCAAATAGGTTTTCAAAATAGTCGTTTGCGCACATAATAACTGTATTGGGATTATCAATTTTAATACTATCTTCTCTTCGGATCTTATACAGAAAAGTTTTAGAATCTTTTTATTTTCCTGGCAGATACGCTGACACTTGTTCTCTATTTAATCTATCATCAACTTTAGATATTTTTTTTACTTATTCACATATTTCATCTTAAATACTAGTCATTTTTAATTTTATATAATTCATTAATAATATTCTCTCTGCATTTAACAATTGATTTTCTAATCTTCTCATTTACCTGGTAATTCAATGAATTAAGTAGTTCATATCTTTCCTGGTTAATTTGTATTGAACAGTTTACAAAAACGAAATTTTGCTGTTCATTAGCAAGGATCCACCAGCATTTAATATTTTCTCAAATTGACCTTTCTTATTTCTTATCTCAACACGTGATCATGAAATTACCTTTAAGCAGATCATTTCTTAAAATACTACAATTCAATTTCCAGTACCCATTACTTAATGACATTACTCTTCCCTATTTTATTGTTATCTTGAAATTGTCCAAACTAGCTGACACGCATATTTCGAATATCACTTATATGATAATCCACAATCGGATTACTCACTACTGGGTAATGAAAGTGTGGACCAGGAGGAAGATCTCGGTATTATTATCACCAAGGATTTGTAAATCTCTCAAATAAAATATATCCAACCTTGACCCATAGTTTTCCCTAATATGTGTATACCCTACATGGTGATTTAGGAGAAACCAAGTGTCCTTCAATTTCAAACAATTTTAAAGCATACAAGAGATTTAGATAAAAGGTAACTACCGAATTTGAACAATCCATATCCTAGTAATAGAGTTCAAATCTCCCCCAATTATAGTGATACTTACATTATTTGGCAAGGAATACATATCCTTTTGTTACTTCCAGCAGGTGAGTAGATATTGATTAACTGAATGTACACATATGAACAAGAACTGGCATTCACTAACTGACCATTTATTTAATTTTCTACCTTCAGGACATCCACACTTGATGATTTACGTATAGGAATAAAAGCCCCCTTTTAAGGTATTATGTATAATTAACCACAATCTTGCAACATTCTTTTCTATATACTCTAGTTTCCCTTCCCTTTTTCCTGTATTTATATTCTGTTCATTAATTAATATAGTACCAAGTATTTATAAATACATTAAATTTACTCATTTGATTTGCTTATTCATATAATTAAGGCCATTTGCATTGACTGTCGCTATATTTAGTATGAATGAAATGAATTTAATAGAGATTAGAGAAGAAAGGGTACATAAATTAACAGAGTTTATGCTTCTTTGGACATTTTTCTGTTTCGTAATCTGATGATGAATTCTTATGATACACCTCCATGCTATGGTCTTCATCCTTTTTCAAAGTTATCTTGACCAAATTTCCTGTTTTTAGGTCAGTATTACATTGTTCCCCTATGGGCATTGATTCTCTGGGACGTATTCTCGCATTTTCTAAGTTGTTAAATTCTTTTCCAATATCTATATCTTCATTTTTTGATGATTCGCCATTTTCCATCATTACCTAATGAACTTTCGCCTGGACTTTGAAAATTTTCATTGTATCGGTTCCTATTCCTTGTGTTATTCCATTTCCCTGGGTTTCCTCATCCATGCATTTCCTTCATTTCCATTTTCTGATCACTTTTCGAAAGGTTTTCCTTAACAGTCCAGTGTTTCTTCTTCCAACATCCTCGTCAACCAGAACTTGTTCAGACTGAGCAACCTTTCCTTATCCACAAGGCTGCCTTTGTCTTTTACCGTTGCTGCAGTCTAGCCATTCTTTGTAGTTTTTGTTTTCAACATATTCCCCTTCTGCTCAGAGACCTTGTCAGGGAAATCTCATTCTTTAAACATAGGTCTCGTAACTGCTATTTTACAATCTTTTGCCTGATGTTCAACTTGTTTGCACCTAAAACATGTATGCTGTTGTCTATAAAGAACACAATTAGTGTAAAACCCATGACTGATAGATGAGGGCACATTTTCTTTTAATCTCATTTTAGCTGTTCGCATACCTGTCAAATATCATTTGAATGGACCAAGAACATACCTGTTACGTATTATTCCTTCGACATTTCCATGGTTAGATAATTCTGAATTTAAAAACTTCATCCTGGAGTTCAAAGGAAGCATTTCTTATCGATAAATGTGTAACTGGGGAACTAAAGTTAGCAATATTTACCTGTCTAGCAATTTTTACCTGTCCACACTAAATCCTTTATCATGATGTCAGAAAACACTTCCAGTATCAATTTAACGATGAGTCGGTTCCTATTCATAAGCTGTATTCTAATAGTACAATTCGGATTAAATTTCACACACGAAATATCTAACTCACAAAATCTATGGAAGGTTAAGCAGAAAACTGCAGCCCTATAAAGTCATTTCTCTTAAGTAACGTTGAATGATATAGCATTTACCAAAATCATTAGTATAATATGTCAAAAGATATCAGCACCGTTGCCCGAAACCTAGCAGAGGTTCAGGCCCTACCACGTCTGTATGAAACCTTGCAGTATATTTAGTCTATGGTAGAAACTATCTTATTTTCTACATACATCACTAATCACATTATATTAAGAAACCTTTCATCTTATTTCCTCTCAGTGAAAAAGTTCAGGTTTCAAAGAAATTGTCGAAAACTTGGTAATATCTCCATCAACATTTTGTTTACCAAGCTCTTCTTCTTCCCTGGTAGAAACTATGTCCTGAGTTTATTTGCACTACCTCTTTCATAAATACCATGTTATCCTTCCGATGTTCTTCAGTTCGTTAATTAAATATCAAAGTTGTGCATTACAAGGATAGTTGAAAAAGTTTCAGGTTTCCAGCATGAATTAAAGCAACAGTAAATCATATCTCTTTCATTTTCAGTTTTATCTTTAGGCAAGTGTAATAAAAACCTATCGGAACTAATGATAGAGAAAGGTAACTACTATGCATCCCGTGTCTCTTTGGCTCCTATTGGCGAAACCGCAAGTGGAGATAACAATTCAGAATGGGACATTCGAGAGTCCAGATAAGCCTTTAACTTCTGCCAAGGCTGCGCAGGTAGATAGGACTGCTGAGTAAAAAAAAAATAGCCACCTCTCCAAAGTATACCTGTCTGTCCTGAGATGGGAGGACTTGCCTACAACGGTGTTGATGCCCATTCCCTGAGAATACATTTAACTTCAATGAAAAACTGTAAATCTTGGAAAATAATGTTATAGTTTCATTTAATACATTTAGTTTTATTATGATGAACGTTCCCTTAAAAAAAAAGCCCATGAAGTAAAAAAAAATTGCTTAACAACTGAACAAGTTTTAGTGGTAATGTGTGAAGTGTTAGTATAACACTATAAAATGGGTAATAGTGATATTCACATATGAAAAGGGAGATTTAAAAGAAACAACGTAGAAAACGAAAACCATCGAGGTTATATGTAACACTTATAACGATACATTCATTTGACGAAACACCAGTTCGACTGAATTGCCGTTCGTCAAATCGTCCCAAGACGATATGTCGGTCAACGAAACGCCCGAGTACTCACCGTTTCAATTAACTCTTCAGCGGAATATTTTAATGCTGCTTTGAAATCAAGATTTCTTAGCTATTTCATTCAGAAATGTTCATAGTATTTTGTACACATTTAATTTATTGTTTTTCTCTAACCAGAACCATTTTTTTTACAGTATGGTCGTGATATTTCCCAGTAGTGTGATAAATCAACCGTTTTAATCATGAAAGTCCCAGAACGGTGTCTTGTAGTACTTACTCATCTTGTCTAAGTCTGGCAAATTGCCTTTTTTAATTAATAATCAAGAGCGTTTCTAGACGTAAAGCTTTAAAAGTTTCCCATTTCAGTCTTCTGCTTTGTGCTATAGTATCAAAAGTTAAATAAAGTTCTGGCATAAATAATAATGAACGTTTACTGCTATCAGTGTATTTCAAATGGTCGTTTAACATATAGCACCGTGTAATGTTATTTCAGAGAAGTAACTGTTATTCCTGAATGTCGAAATATGGTAGAATTTAACTATCCTTAAGACATTTCTATATTTCAAGAGAAAGAAAAAGAAAAACCATATGTCTGCGATCTAGGAGATTTATCATCTGACTAGTGTTACTTTCTTGCTATTCCATCACAAACGTTTTCATACAATAATGTTTAAAAATCTTCGCATTTCATACCTTGGTTCCAACTAGTAACGGCAAGGTTTTTCAAGGTTTTTCTCATGTGTTTTGATTCCTCTTCTCCGCATTTTAATCATCATATATTTTCAATAGGTGATTCAAAAGAAAACCATTATGCTTCCGGGTTTTAGTTTCATTACAAATTCTCCGTACTTTCCTCAAAGATATTTGCGACTGTATTACCTAATACCTATTTTTCACTCTACACAGAATAATAGAAAAAAAGTTTTAGGGGAAATATTAAAACTCTAAATAATAACTTACTTTTAAAAAGTACGTATTAATTTATATTTGCAGCTTTATGGAATTATTTTTTTTTTTTTTAGCTGCTCAATTGAAAAACCTTACTTATTTACACACATCCATGCACTATTTTTAATTAGAGTATAATTATCTACGTCATATCTACATAAATCAAAACACATGAATTGACAAATTATAGCATCATTCATGACAATATTACTTTACTCTTTACAGGGTAATTTTGTCGTTTTCATCTGGTAAAAGGATTTCAATCTCATAGAAAAAGCAATTAACTTGATTATCAAATCTAATTATTCTCCATTGTCAAGATTTAACCTTATTTCAATCCCACGTTGGAAATATAACAAAGTACAGTGTCAGGTTCACTATCAATGGAGAACCTTTTCATGCGCTGAATATGTCCCTGATTAGTAGGAATAATTTACAAAAGTATTTTTACTGTATCATCAGCCTATATAATAAAAAGGTATGAATTTATTCTGGTGGCATTTTACCCAAATACTTCATGAAAACATACAGCTTATTCTTCGCTATTCTAGCGCAAATTGTCATTACCCCTCTCTCTCTCTCTCTCTCTCTCTCTCTCTCTCTCTCTCTCTCTCTCTCTCTCTCTCTCTCTCTCTCTCACATAAACTCCTTATATATCAGAAAGGTATATACAGTTAAAAATAAATGTTTGCATAAATACTGAGCAACTTTATATGAGAATTAGAAAATTCATTCCTTATAAACAGCTTCGGAATGACTAAAATTAGAGTTATAAAAATAAGAACGTTTTGTAACTAACTTTTATTTGGCTCTCAACATGTGTACCTCAAAGCTACAATATTATCAGAAGACAGAATTATCTATAATAAATCTTGCTTGTTACATTATGAATTCGTTAAGGATACTCTGTAACAAAGACGGCCAAGAATGATATGTATCAGTATTGTTAATTTGTTTTTTAAGTATGATACACCTTTTTTATTGCCATTAATTCTTATCCTGTCTGGAGACATTAAGCGAAATTCTGGACCGGTAAGTCCCAGACTTTGTCAGTGTCGTCAACATTCGGATCTCTGCATTGAGAATGTTTCTTTAACTCTGCATAACTTTTAGAATTGTAGGTAGGCCTATGATTACGAAAAAAAAAAATACTTTTGAGAAACACATTATGCCTGTGTCTTCTTTAATTGCACAAAAAAATTGGCTTATTGGGAACGTCTTTTAAGATTTTTGGTGATCAATCTTTTCTGAAGAACTTTTTTAATCCTTTCATTCTACCTTGTTTCGAGTAATGTTCTCCTGTCTGGTCTTCAGCTGCCGATTCTCATCTTAATTTTTGGACAGGAACTTACGGCCTGTTAAATTTCTTATTCCTGGTCTAGATATTAGTCTTTGGCACTGTCACTCAATTAATTCGCTATGCATGTTGCATAAGATTTTTCATAATTCTAACCATCCTTTATGTTCAGATCTTCCTGGACAGTACCAGACTGTTCTTTATACTAGGTATATAGTTAGTTCTAATAGTCGGGCCTTCTCCATCATGAGGCTCAATACTACACAGTATTCTAGAAGTTTTATTCCAACTATGACCAAGTTGTGAAATGATCTTCCTAATCGGGTAGTTGAAATCCGTAGAACTCCAAAAGTTCAATCTTGGAGAAAATGTTTATATGTTGAACATGTTGATATAAGTCTTTTTATATTTCATATATGTAAGATCTGTTTTAATTTTGCTACTGTTCTTAAAATATTATATTTTAATTGTTTATTACTTTTCATTTGGTTTATCTATCTTCTTGTTTCCTTTCCTCACTGGGCTATTTTTTCCTGTTGGAGCCCTTGGCCTTATAGCAGCCTAATTTTCCAACTAGGTGTGTTACCTTAGCTAATAATAATAATAATAATAATAATAACTAGCGAAACCCGTGTAAATTACACGAAATTATATTTTTAATACTAAAAATCTTGTTCCTAACCTATACATGTTTGAATGAAATATCCCGAGACTGATTTTATAATCTAGGTTATGGAAATTGATAAAACAAAATTTTTTGTCTAATATTTAAAAAAAGTCAGGTGCCATAGACAAAATTGGGAAAATTATTTAAGATATGCTTTGATTAAGTAATCAAAGTCTAATGTAAATTTGTAAGAGTATACCATGAAATTATTTCTGTTTTCTTTAAAGCGTGAATTTGTAAGAGTATACCATGAAATTATTTCCGTTTTCTTTAAAGCGTGACACACAAAATAAATAACACACACAATGCACTTTTAAAATATGCTAGATTTAAACTAGTTTTCACTTTTTTATGGCGGAAAGACCTATAAATGCCCGACCTACAAATGTTAGATTATTGTGTCTGTATTTTCTAAAACATCGTTGAACATGTTTCTGTAAAAGGTAAGCTCCAGTATTACATGAAATACACAAGGATACATGCCCATGGGTTTTCGTATGCAGGGGTTGAATGGGGGAAACGAGCTATCTTGAATAGATGTTTCCTGCAATAGTGGTATCCATGCATTATATAATGGAAAGTGTAACAGAGTGGCGCCAATAATGAAGCCAAAATTACCACGGATGTATCCAGTCAAAAAGCCGAAAAGGCACGCGAAGAGTATACTGAAACCCTGATACATTGATCATCTGAAAAGTCTTTAGTTTAACTGGAGCAAAAAGAGCAGTATCTGAAGAGCTTCCACGTTAATAAGAATAAAACATGGGTAAATCCTAAAAATAAACTGGAAGAATTAGTTTAATCTAATTAAGAGTTAACAAGGATGCTAAAGAATTACAGTCAGGCTGTTATAAACGTATTTAGCCAACCCGGTAATGCAACCCTCTTAGAAAATTTTGATACTAATTCTTAGCCAAAATACTTTGATTGGTTTATGTAGCATCGTTCCTAAAACTTTGAACATCATTACAAAGGTGCAA
Organism: Palaemon carinicauda; assembly: GCF_036898095.1. Lineage (NCBI taxonomy): Eukaryota > Metazoa > Arthropoda > Malacostraca > Decapoda > Palaemonidae > Palaemon > Palaemon carinicauda. The sequence goes on along the minus strand of NC_090732.1, from coordinate 86,476,030 downwards.
GAGATGAATTCTGAAATTAACATTGTTTTATGTGTTGCATTAGGAAATACTATTTTCTGGCTCCCATTACTTATAGTAATTTTTATAAAAAAAAATATAGAAAGAAAGCGTAGATCGCTTATGGAGAGCTAAATATAAGAAATGAAAGGCCTGATTGAAGTTACTGGCGATAAGAGGTAAAAAAAAAAAAAAAAAAAATCCTCTCCCCTAGATGCTAATAGTTCAACCATCGAATGAATTTACAAACAGGAAATGAATTTAAGCCATTAACAGGAACTCATGGCATACAATGTCAAAATGGTTATATATGGAGTAGAGACAAATTAAAAGGAGATGAGAGTTCCTGTGATTCGATGGGGGACATAGAAATTATAAGAATCTTAGATGAGCCGTGAGTAGTTCTAAAGACTTGATCTGTACATGAATATAGAGGAATATGGAGTATGCTGTACAACCATGTACTCCAAAAATAAAGGATGTACACTAACGTTAATCGAAGGGGAAACGTGATACAACATATTTGCATTCCTGTCTTCATTTATATGTTCATATTTATAGACCTTAGAATAATAATAACTGTAATCAAAGTAATTGTTAAGAAGCTCAGACTGGAATTGCCTAAGAATCACTCTGAGGTAAACAGGAAGCCAAAGAAGTGGATAAATTAGTTATAAACATATGTGTTGTAATTTCAGGTGAAAAAAAAAAGTTTACAAACACAATTAATGCTTAGATTACCTGAGAATGAAATTATATATTGAGTTTAAATCAGAATAGATGTAAGTTTTGGTGTCTAAAGAGATATCTTTTGAACGAATCTTAGGACTATGGTGATTTTGTGCATCAAGGAAAGATGCAAAAGCTGAGCAAATATGAATCCAGGTAAATTGAGGTCGACCTCTGTGCATCTTTAACAGTAGAAAGATCTGCTAGGACCTGTTCAATGCTCCAGATACTTGTAAATAAAAGGTATAACTGTATTCTTATACCATCAATAAATGTGATTAGGGTTTTCATTATGTCTTAATCTCAAGACCTTAGAGATACGAAGTGTATATATATATATATATATATATATATATATATATATATATATATGTTTGTATATATATATATATATATATATATATATATATATATATATATACAAACATATATATATATGTATATATATATATATATATACAAACATATATATATATATATATATATATATATATATATATATATGTATATATATATATATATATATATATATATATATATATATATATATATATGTGTGTGTGTGTGTGATTATATATCTATATAAGTATAATCCTACATGTATACGTAATAATATAGATACACACACAAACACGCATATACATACATACATAGATACATATGTATATATGTATATATATGTATATATATATATATATGTATATATATATATATAAATATATATATATATATATATATATATATATATATATGTATATATATATGTATATATATACATACATATATATATATATATATATATATATATATATATATATATATATATATATATATATCATCTCCTACGCCTATTGACGCAGAGGTCCTCGGTTAGATTTCATGAGTCATCTCTATCTTGAGCTTTTAATTCAATACTTCTCCTTCCATTCTCTCCAACTTTATGCTTCATAGTCCTCAGCCATGTAGGTTTGGATCTTCTAACTCTTCCAGTATCTTATGGAGCCTAGTTAAACGTTTAGTGAACTAATCGTTCTTGGGGAGTGCAAAGAGCATGCCTAAACCATCTCCATCTACCCTTCACCATGATCTCATCCACATATGACACTCGAGTAATCTCTCTTAAAGTTTCATTTCTAATCCTATCCTGCCATTTAACTTCCAATATTCTTCTGAGGGCTTTGTTTTCAAATCTACTAAATCTGTTGGATATTGTTTTTTTTTTGTCATAAACGACTCATGTCCATACAGTAACACAGATCTCACTAAACTGATATATAGCCTAATTTTTATATGTAATTTCAAGCGATTTGATTTCCAAATTTTACTTAACCTAGCCATTGTCTGGTTTTCTTTTTTCAATCTTTCATCAATATCTAATTCTAAAGACCCAGTATTAGAGATTATAGTTCCTAAATACTTAAATGATTCTACCTCAAAAATCCTTTCTCCTTCCAATGATATATCATCTTCCATTGAATGATTATCATTTCTGTCTTTCTTATATTCATCTTGAGCCCAACCTCGTGTGATATCTCGTGCATTCGGGTATAGTCCTTGGGCAGGTTGAAGACCAGGAATTTTCGGAATAAAAACCAAAAACTAACCACTAAAATTCAAGTATATAAAGCAGTATGTATCTTAACTCTTCTCTATGATGCAAAGATGTGGATCCTATATAGATGCCATCTCCGGTAATTGAAACTTTTTAACATTTCCCGTTAGGAAAAAATTAAGGACTTCATCTGGAGAGGTCGAATTCCATACATTAGATCCTACAACAAAGAGAATGCACAAGCAGGGCAGCCATACTCACCAAACTCCAACTATGCTGCCTCGGTCAAGTGATCCGTATACCTTAAGAATAGTTCCCAAAAATATCTTATTGGAAAAAAAAAATAGAAATGGCCACATAAAAGCAACACGGAGACGAAATCATATAAACATTAAAAATTACTAAATTGCTTCAGCTGACCTGGAAACCGTTGCTAGCGACCGTATAGCCTAGAGAATGAATGATAACAAATGGGTCACTAGCCTAGAGCAAAGTCAAGAGAAAAGTCATGCGGCGCATTTCTCGTTAAAAAAGGGCAGATGAAACACGCCTGACATATCAAAAGGTATGCAATTCCAAGTTTTGCCTGGTGAGTCATATTAATGCATACTAACAGCAAGAGAATTCCCACTTCATTTAAAATCTATTGATGGACTTTGAATGTCGTCATTGGGAACGATAGACTGCTATTAGATTAGATATAAAACTATATACCTTTATAATATATATACAAAAATATATATGCAATATATATATATATATATATATATATATATATATATATATATATATATATATATATATTCAGATATTTAATCCGGATAAAGAGAGGGGGAACGAAATATAAAGAAAGACAGAATCATAAATACATAATTATATACACATAAAGACATTTATCAAAGCATGGTAAAGGTAAATATCTATGTTTGCTGATCTACTGCAAGGAGAGCTCCGTGTAGACATTTCACCCCAAACCTCAACTTCATAAACTAGGGAGCCATATTTACTCCAGCTATCTTTAAAATGAATGACCTGACAGTGGTGAAGTAAGAGTAATATCTCATGAAATCAGGAGTGCCATTTCAACAAACTATAATGTCTTCAAACACCGCCATATTTAGATTACGTATTAACTAATGGGCGAATATTCAGTGAACCCACGCAGAGAATAATAAGTAAAGTAAAAGTTCATTATTTGCATTTGCAATTAAACATTGAAATAACAATGGAAATAGTAATCAAATAATATAGTCACACCAATAATGTGATCCAGTTTATTCTACATTGAAATATTCCATCGTTGATAAATGACTTAATTCCAGGAGAATCTTCCCTTCTTGAACCAATGAGATTATGCTAGGCATAACTTGATTGAGTTACGAAGAATCCGGGGGAAGTCTGGGCTGAACGAATTGCTCTGGAAATGATGTTTGTTAGGGGAAGATATTACGAAAGATTGATGGGGCTGAATATTTTGAAAAAGAAATGAGCCTGAAGACGAATAATAACGATAAAAAGCAGATTTGCGATCCAATGCAAAGGATATTGAATCAACTGAACAGAATCGGGGAAAAGGGCGAGATAAAAAAGAAAAAGAAATCGGCATAAACAAAAATGAATACTGTCCATACGATAGAGCTTGAGGGAAGGGGATCCTTTCAGTTCAATCTTTTATTGGCAAAAAAAAAAAAATAAATAAATAAATAAAAGAAAAGTACTAACTCCTCAGGGACACCAACACCAAGAGCAGTAACATCACACGTAAAGAATAGAACATGAAAAAATAAGGCATCGCAGTGCTTTTACATAAACCCTTTTCAAAGGGAGGGTTGAAAAACCAACAGAAGTGCAGATGAGATTCAGAAAGCAATACAGTAACGCCGGAAGGGCGATGGAGTTACAAAAAAAAAAAATGTATCGAACATTTTCTAATTTAGAATAAACCCTTATCCCTCAGCCATGTCTGGAAAATGATGAATGATCGAGAGAAGGAAGTGGGAAGGGGAATGTCAAGATTTGTAAGATATCGAAAGAAAAATTGTATTTCAAAAGATATTATAGAATAATTCATGATGAAGAATCGAACAATGATGCAAAAAAGTATTTAACGCAATAACAAAACAATATTACAACTACTGATGCTGCACTACCATCTTATTTGATTTGTATTATCAATAATAATAATAATAATAATAATAATAATAATAATAATAATAATAATAATAATAATAACAATAATAATAATAATAATAATAATAATAATGATAATAATAATAATAATAATAATAATAATAATAATAATAATAATAATAATAATGAGGATGTTGATGTAGCAATAATGAATAACTTTAAAATCTGAGAGGTATAGCGTTCTATCTTGATACGGATTGTTGGACACACATAAATCTACTTTTTCCCCATCATATTTGAAATTAACACAAAGGCAGTTCAAAATATCTTAGAAGATAATGTAAAAATGTAATGCTACAGACGTATGACCAAACAATAGAATTTACTATATATGTATGATAGAAAATGAAAGAAATTCCGGAATATATTAAGAATGACTTCACGACAGAAGAATTAAAGGATATATTCTTCAGCGGAATAATAAGTATAAATGTAGGAGTAATGCGCTACGGATAAAAGATAAAGCTACAGTATATTTATATGCTAAGCTGCAATTCTTTTTAGAGAGAGAGAGAGAGAGAGAGAGAGAGAGAGAGAGAGAGAGAGAGAGAGAGAGAAAGAGAGAGAGAGGTGGGGGCTGCACTACTACATTGTCTCTAAATTACTTTTCATTTGTAAGTTTTCGCGAAAACTGTTTTTAGAACCTTGTGAATTAAAGGGAGCACGAAAATCGCTTGCGTCTCACTTTTTCCTTTAGGTACAAACCCCCTCGTAAGGTAGAAGCTATTATTGAATAATTTAGGTTTTAACATTACTTTGCTTAATTTACAATTTTATCTTGTTACAATTACATACATTAATTATTACATCCTGAAATTTCCCTTCATGGTTTTCCTATTAGGGATATTTTGTGTAGTTCTCACGATCATCTTTCTTCCCCAAAACTCTGGTGCATTAATTATTAGTCTTTGATTGTTTCTTCTTTAATAATGCCACAAGTTTCCTAGTTTATTTGTTGGTTTTCATTACATTGTTTCTTCCTGTCATGATTTTAAAAGTATGAATATCAATTTTATTGAACTTCTACAGACATTAAAGGGACTAATATCAATTTCTTCTTGTTATAATTTGAAATATAAATATTTATCTTCAATTTAATTATTCTAATATGTTTTCTTTCAATTCATACTACATTAGTAATATCGTAAACCTAAAACTTTACAAGGAAAACGTAATCCCTATACAGATTTTAATTCATTACCCCCACCTGAACCATAAATTTATGTCTGAACGGATTAAATGTCAACTGTAATTTGTCAAAAGAGAAAGAATCTTTTAAATACCAGTTATTAGGAAAATAAAAACATGTACTTGACAAACAACGTTTCAATTTCTTTAGCATTTTATGAAAGTTTACACCTACCCTGGGAAATTACAACGTAATCCCTAAATCCCGGGATAGGAAAAGTTACACTTGACTTCTCTCTCTCTCTCTCTCTCTCTCTCTCTCTCTCTCTCTCTCTCTCTCTCTCTCTCTCTCTCTCTCTCTCTCTCTCTCCACTTTACAGAAGCACTTGCATTACAATAGTACTAGTTTTCAAAAGACTAAATTCCACCGAAGTAACATTACTAAAAGATATCTGTAATGTGAATAAAACCCTCTCTGACTCTTAAAACATAAAGATGCTACTGAACTTCAAAAATGTAAAAGCTTTTTCATATGAATATTTTATGCACTGCATATCATTTTAATGTTATACCATACAAAAATATAGGAAAATGAACCTGAGAGAGAGAGAGAGAGAGAGAGAGAGAGAGAGAGAGAGAGAGAGAGAGAGAGAGAGAGAGAGAAAGGGGGAGGAATACCCTCATCAAAAAATAAAGAAAAATAAAGAAAAAGCACTCGTTAGGAAAGTTGGGGAAACAAAAATACATCAGTACATAGAGCGAGAGGTAACAAGGAAGCAGGAAGCCAAACAATGAAAGAAAGACCAACGATAAAGAGATTAATGGATGTAATAAGTATTTCAAGCATATATGTGGAATTTGCCAGAAAAAAATATATAATTTTGCTACTAGAATTATGTCGAAAAAACTAACGTTTGCAATTTTCACTAAATTTCTTTATTGGTATGACTCTTCAAGATTCAACTAAATTACAAAACCATTCAACATCATATATTTCATCCTTGTGTATTTTTATGAGGAGGATAACAAGACGAAACATTATGTAATAGAAAAATGTAAGTAGCATTCAAGGAAATCGAAACGATCTAACTTAAAGAGACAGAACAAGAACTCGTGGAAAAAGACAAACTGGAGTATACGGGAACAAATTTGTTGGGATGATGAACAGACGTATTCTACTTCAGGAACTGTAGTAACGAATGAGAAGCTGAGCGAGGCTTACTGGAAAAAGAGAAAAATCAACATAATTTGAGGGAGCTCTTGTCTATTTAAGGAGAATCCCAAAGGATTCACCAGAGGAAAGCAGGGGAAGTTTACAAAAAGAGATTTGGTTTGTATCCCAGACAACATTATAGAAACCATTTTTATCAAAATACAGGACACATATAGCACTGCTGAAAGTAGAAGGTTTTATTTCAATTGAAATGTTATAATAAAAAATAAACCCTTTTTAATAAATCCTTTTGGATGCATAATGAAATTAGGATATCGATACTAAATGCGGCAAATAGGTATTTTGATACTCCTTTCATTTATATCTAGATATAAATTTCAGGAAGACCATTTCATCGGCGAATTTAACGTCGCCCACGGTTCTGGAATGCAAATTCACTCAGGATCTTGAATTTACTATTCTCATTCTCCATTTATATTATCGACGCCCTTCCTCATAACAAAAACAAGCCAATTTCCGTTTCGTTCGTTTGTGTATATTTTCAGCCTTTATTATATTAACCTATTTGTAACTCCTCCTCGTATCCGAAATAAGGGCACCCAAAGGTTGACTGGTTGCCAAACCGACCGAATCGTTTGCTTCCGTAAACTGGCAATTGACCTAATTCAGGAATCAGTTAACTATGCATTTACCTGATAATTATATTTGAATGTTATATTTTTTTATCTTGTTTAGCAATACGTGACTTATGCCTACAGGACAACTGCTATTTTTCGTAAAACTGCCAAAACTTCACTTTGCCTGCATATAGTGTACTGTACAGGTTAAAAATTCCAGACCAGGGAGATGGGATTCATGAGAGAGAGAGAGAGAGAGAGAGAGAGAGAGAGAGAGAGGGGGGGGAGGAGGGAGGAGGAGAGAGAGTTAAATAGTAGGATGAAGCTAAGCTCTTTAACATAAATAGACAAAAATACCCCGAGCAATCAAGAAAATCAGTTGACTGGGTGTTATGGTTGGTCATAACCTATGAGCCTGAGCAAGACGGAATGAGCCAGAGGTTCCAGCAGTGATTACGGTCGATAGTTTTCATAGGTAACACTACCTGGCCGTCCTTGATAGCTGGAGATGTGGTGATTAGGTCTACTTTTTGAGTCTTCAGCAGCCATGATCGATAGATTATTAGATATTATCTAGCATCGCAATTGCAATGGTCACTGATGCCATCTTCAGCAGATATTACCTAGTCAAATCTAATCCACAGTAAATTGGGTGTAGACGATCCTTGGGCTTTGATCATATGTACGTTTAGTCTCATGAGTGACATTCAAACCTTTATGCTGTGTTAATGAGGACTAATATTAATAGACAGAAAAACGGTTCAAGTTCTAGATTACATACGGGATACTGAATATTACCGATATCGTTTAAGTTTCTAAACTAAGAACTCAAAATCAAAACCACCTACAAGTAGCATGCCACTTGAAGCACTAATGGTGATATGATGGAAATAAGCAACAATAAAAGCTAAAAAGATGACTGAACAATTGGATCGATACCTTGATTGTTATAAGGTCAAACGAATAATACGGAATAAAAAAAAATAGATTTTTAATTTGAAAAAAAAAATTTGCTTATAGGGAGGAATATTTATAGCCCTTCGCAAGGGGATTTAACAATGTCATCAATAAAATTCGACGAAAATAAGTCATTTAAGGAATGATACTAGGCAAGTTTCTAAAGAGGAAATTTATATTAGTAAGCTTATGTAAATACAACGATAACTATAAAAAATTGATGAATAAATATAGCAACAAATAATAAAACCTCATGGCAAAACGAGTTTGAGGCGTCTCTACCGTTGTTTACATCCTATGTACAAAAATATGCGAACAATTTGCTTCAAAACCGATATAGGATCACATTTACTTTGACAACAATGTTTTATACATTATTATCCATGTCGACAGGAATAACAAGGCATGCCACTGTACCAAATAAGTCCTAAAAATGTAATCATCCTTATTCATATTTCGTTAGCATTTTATTGCAGATCTAAAATATTGTTTTCTATGTATTGACTGTTATGTATTCACATGAGCATAATCATATCAAAGTGCGCTCTTCGAGAATTATATCATTTTTGCAAAAATAGTTTGATTCAGACTAAACTTTGGAGCTACATAGTTACAAACAAACGGTTTCTATCAACACCATCGCCATTGCTCATGTAACCGTAAGCAGAAAGATTTTCTAAATTGAATCATTTCCAAACGGAGGCATATAGCTTAATTAACATCTCCCAAAGGAAACATTAAAAAGAAATTAAAACGATTTCTCTTATCGGGTCTATCGTTTTTCTATAAGACAAAGGTTCATTCTCAACATCAGGCCGCCAAGTTCAGAATCTATTAAAACTGTCATTATTTTAACGACTGTTCAGCTCGAGCAGATCACATACGGCTGGCTCGACCCGATTAGGTTTTTTATATCGGGAGTTTATAAATGACGTTAACAGGTTTAATTCTGATGTTGTTTTCAAGGAAATTAGTGAAGATTTTCCTACATTTTCTAGAATAATTCAAATTCTAAACAAACTAATTTAGTACAGTAGTTGATCTTGAATACTGAGTGCAATAATTACAAAGAATGCGCACTCTGGTGAGTCCTGAGTGATTTACATGTTGATTAAAGTGTCTTTTAGGTGCTTGCTTTTAATGTTTTCTTAAAGTTATCAATGGAATACTTAATTATAAATATAATATATATACAGTGTATATTTATGTATATACATATATATATATATATATATATATATATATATATATATATATATATATACATATATATATATATATATATATATATATATATATATATATATATATCTATATATATATATACATATATATATATATATATATATATATATATATATATATATATCTATATATATATATAGATATATATATATATATATATATATATATATGTGTGTGTGTGTGTATACATATATATATATATATATATATATATATATATATATATATATATATATATATATACATATATATGTATAAATTACTGCTCAAACCAAAAGGCTGCCTGTAATTCATATAATAAATTCATGTTAGAATACACAGGAAAAAATTATTTTAAAGCCTTTCTTTGGGATAAAGGTTTCACCCTTGCCAAAATCCTTGGACATTTGTCGTACAATGCTAGCGGCATTTTTAGATTAATTTCAGAAGCAGGTCTTTTGAATGCTATTTAACTTTCATAACAAATTTTCTTTTATGGTTTTAATTGAGTATTTTATTACTCTTTATTTTTAATAAACGATATCGGCGTCAATGACCTTCGATGTCAGGATGCTAGAAAACTTCAAATCATTCATTCATTCATTCATAATGCTAATGATTTGCGATGACTCTGGCCTCATAATGAAAATGAATGTCACATTTAAATGAATGACAGTTTCAAATTCATTTATAGAGAGCTACTTTAAAAAATCGAGCTACCTTAACGACAACTCAAAGTTCACCAATTCAAGTTGACCCCGTTGGCTTACAATAAATTCAACTTTTTTATCCGATACTTTTTTTTGCCTGACCTTGGAAAATATTTATACACATCCAAGGGAAAAGGAATTTTTTCCAACGTTCCAGGTCGACTTCTTTCACCCAAAATAAACATACTCCCTTGCTGGAAGAGCATTCGATGCAAGAGAAATTATGCCCATTATGGAAAATAGCTTATTTTTCATGAAATACCACAGTACAGATAAGTTAATAAACATTTATTTAACTGTTTAAAGAAGAAAATTATCACAAATATTAAGAAATACATTTTACCAGTTTTGGATGTTTTCCTATGAAAAATAAACTGCTTTTAATTAGGATTTAATGCAACAATAATAATTGTAAAATTACAATTTATAAAGTTATCTGTGGTTCAGATGAATTCTATTTTTCCATTAAATATGTTTTTAACAATATGGCTAAATGTTTAAGAATTTAGAAACTTGTTATTCTAACTCTAGACTAAGCAGTATTAGGACGAAAACAAATTATAATCATCTATTTTGAAACTTGTAGAGAGTTAAATGATCACTATCAGGCTGTTCAGAAGAGTCTGATGCAGGATCCCTTGGTACTTTCTATAGGTTTGGTGCCTTTCCTATAGCTACAGCTACTTTGAAAAAAATAACTACCAGTATACTGTATATTCAAAATCTAGTACATTCAATGTACAAATTATTCTTAACCATCAAAAAATAGTATCTTACCACACACCATTTACCATAAACTTCACTTTCTCCTATTCTCTTCAATGCAATTTGAAATTTACTAAATCTCATAAAATTACCCCCCATCTACCTTAAATTAAAACACATGTGATGTTAGATAGCTTAAAGGTTGAAGTTTCTAGTAGAAATAATGCTTTTAACTCATAATTGCACTAACAATAAAGGTGCAGGAACAAGAGCAAGCACAGGAGCATTGCAAGGAAGCATATCCAATCGCTTTCACCAATTCAGTTACCTACATTAGTGAGATGAAAAATTCCAATGATGGTAAAGAGCCACTCATTTTCCAGCTTGTTGACGTGACCATGTTTAACAACTAAAAGAAAGAGGCATTTAATTATTATTATTATTATTATCATTATTATTATTATTATTATTATTATTATTATTAGCTAAGCTACAACCCTAATTGGAAAATCAGTATGCTATAAGCCCAAGGGCTCCTACAAGGAAAAAAGCCCAGTCAGTAAATGGAACAAGATAATAAATAAACTACTAAAAATATAATTAAAATTTGAAATAAAATATCTTAAGAACAGTAACAACATTAAAATAGATCTTTTATACATAAACTATAAAAAGTTCTAAATAACAAGAGGAAGAAAAACAAGATGAAATAGTGTGCCTGAGATCTCTACCCCAAGACAATGGAAGTTCAACGTACAGAGGCTATTGCACTACCCAAGATTGAGAACAATGGTTTGATTTATCAAAGTCATTCTAGAAGAGCTGCTTACTATAGCTAAAGAGTTTCTTCTACCCTTACCAAGAGGAAAGTAGCCACTAAACAATTACACTGTAATAATTAACCCGTTGAGCGAAAAAGAATTGGTTAGTAATCCTAGTGTTGTCACGTGTAAGAGGACAGCAGAGAATGTGCAAAAGAATAGACCAGATTATTCGATGTAAGTTTAGGCAAAGGAGGATTGAGCCATAACCAGAAAAAGGGATTTAATGTAATACGGTCTGGCTAGTCAAAGGCCTCAATAACTCTCTAGTGGTAGTATCTCAATGGGTGGCTGCTGCTGGCTTTTGAAAATGATATGGCCTTAATCATCTCACCAGCATCCAAGTATGATGAAGTGATACATAGTGAAAGCTCCTGAAATGATCAGACAAGACATGCTTTATTATAAGTCAAGTTTCAGCAGCCCCATTCGCGACACTGACCTACAATGGGGTGTACTACTATTACTGATGTAATTTGCATGCACAATTGAACAGAGTGTAGACATCGTGTCCCAAATCCAGCATGAAGCATCAAGTTCTCACCTTTCTATATCACAACCTCTACAATATAACTAATTTGTGATATACAAGGAAGCCACAGATGTCCACAAGCATTCCAAGAACTATTAGAAATACCTTTTGCAGTCTACATAGGCCTGTATGAGTTTGCCAAGATGAGGAAGAGAGAAATCATTGAAATGCTTAATGAGAATGGGCTCAGCATATCATGCGACACGATCCTAGAAAAATTAACACAGCTAGGAGAAGCAGTTGTTGTGCATTAGGTTGCAGATAGAGTAATCTGTCCCCCATAGTTGAGAATGCAGCTGTTCACAGCTGCAGCAGTGGATAACATAGATAATAATCAGACTGCGGCAACAGCTTAAATACTGTACCATTGTGCAAATATGTCCATTTTCCAACACCCAAGCAGTGACAATGCTGTCAATGAACATTAGACTCTCAAACTAGATTCAAAATTAAAGTTAAAAAAGCTCCATAGCTTCCAGAAGCATATACCAATATTCAAACAGTAGCAAGCCAACTCTTACCAGCACCACAGTCAGTATTGTCACACTTGAAAGTAGAACCTTTTTGGTTGAAGGAAGTCTTTCTCACTGAGTAAAGCACTACATGCAGCTTGCACAGTGTTATGAAAAAGGCATACCAGGATTACTACTGGTCTGAAGAGTCTAGTGAATCAGCTAAAGCTTTTCAGGATTGTTCTGAACATCGGAATAAAGACAGCTTACAGTTCCTGTTCTGGAATCTGGTGCTGGACATGTATCTCACCACATTCACCCTGATCCGATCCTTCAGAGAAAACAACTTCAACTTGTACCGTGAAGCACGTTCATAACTGGTAATTTACTACTTTGTGAATAACAATGTTAGTTATGAGCAATGAAATCCATTTCACCTCACATATGATGTCTCTTGATCAACAACATCCAGATGTTTTCAACAAGTTTCAAAAAGGAAACTACCTTGTCCCCAAGTCTAGAAGGGAATTATCTGCTCCAGGGACTGATCAAGCACACAAGTCAAAGGTGAAGGAGGAGCAATTGGGGTGACAAAAGATGTGTCAGCGCTTCATAATTGGATGGTCGCTGGACCTGAAGTCAGTGGTCTAGTAGCTAAATATAAGGCCATGTCCGGCATGAAGGATGCCGCTTTTGCTTTCTACAGTGATGTATGAGATGGGAAATCCATTCCAAGAGGAATATCGCTGGACCTGAAGTCGGTGGTCTAGTAGCTAAATATAAGGCCATGTCCGGCATGAAGGATGCCGCTTTTGCTTTCTACAGTGATGTATGAGATGGGAAATCCATTCCAAGAGGAATCAGCCAACCTGCTGAGCTATACACAAAGAACATTGCAGAGTAACCTCTAGCTAAAGTGGTTACTACACATGAGGTAAAAAAAGGAGGCAAGGAGGGAGAAGAGTGACAAGAACAAATAAGACACCAGGTAATTGGAAAAGCTTCCTTTGTGATACAGTCAACAAGACTGAGCTGTTTCACTCTCACACAGAGATGTGTGAAGCAGAGATGACAAGCACAGTCATCATCACGAAAGGAGAAGAGTCCATTACCAGCAAAATGAAGTATGTGGATACAGTGTCCTCATGTTGTCATGATGCAGCTAACACACAAATATTTGTATACATCTGGGATGCATCGACTGATAGGAGAAAGCCTATTAAGGCCAGCGGTAGAGACGTGCTAGTCATAAAAAAAAATCTGCTGTCATCCTTACAGGCAATAAGTCTTGAGAAAATATGGATTGTATTTGACCAAGAACCAAGATTTGATATTGAGGTAGTTTCTGCAGTAGGGATTGATAATCACTGTCAAAACACTCGCAGAATAAGAAGGTCTGTAATTTTCTCAAGAAAGCTTTAATATCTTATAGTATTCGGATGTCTCGTGGGAACCTATTGTATAGTCTCGGGACTGCATATTCAAAGGCTCTAGGTTCTGATAGTTTGAAAACATCTATAACCATTCCCGTGTCAGGATGATTTGTTGATTGCACAATATGTAGCAATTCTCTTAGATATTTTGGACGACTGGTTCTGATAACTTGGTGGGTTATTGTACATATTTTAAATTCAATTCTCGCTTTAATCAGCAGCCAATGTAAGTCAATTAGTATATGAGTGATTCTCCTCTGTTTATTACGTTTTGTAATTTCTTAAGTTGTACTTTTGGTAGATTGTTGTAGAAGTTACAGTAGTCAATTCTGGTAATCACCCAGTTTATCACACGTTTCTTTACAGAATTTTCATCCAGGTACTTTTTTTTTTATAAAAGCATTATTTCTTAGATGATAACTAGCAGTTTTTACTACATTATATATTTGGGAATTGAGAGACAAGTTGCAGTTAAGATATACACCTAGATCACGAACTTTACTAGACATCGGCACTGAGTCATTATTAATGTTTATTTGAATACCACCCAAGCTTCCCACAGTGTTTCTCTTTCCCACCACCATAAATTCAGTTTTTTTCTCATTTGATTTTAGTTGTTTAATTGTCATCGATTCTCTAGCTCTATCAAAGATTCGGTTTAAAGTTTCAGTAGTGTCGTCTATATCAACTATGGAAAAATAAAATTGTGTCATCCGCAAATAGTTTGAACTTCACACCATGCCTTTGTAGTATTTTCGATAGACCGATAATATAGATGCAGAATAAAATTGGGCCAAATACACTCCCATGGGGTACGCCTCTGTTTAAAGGTTTATATGTCGAATAAGAGTTTCCAATTTGTACTCAGTAATTTCTACCAACCAAGTAGTCTTTCAGGCATTCGAAAGCTTGATCTTCAACGCCAATGAACGGTAGATCGTTTATTAGTAGTTCATGCACAACTGTATCAAAGGCAGCACTAAGATCGAGTAATATTAAAATATCACATTTATTTTCATCCATCATTTTCAGCATAGCATTTACAACAGAGCAGATGGATGTCTCTGTGGAGTATAGTTTTCTGTAAGCAGATTGGTTGTCAGGCATAGCTTCTATTACTTCTACGTGACTGATTAGTCACTTTTCTTTATAAACATTAAAATCTTCCTTAGTAGGAATCCATATATAGATCATGCAAATCAGACAACTACAAATACTCCTCCGCAAAACATCAACTTTGACTGACTTATTTTGGCTCCCATCTTGGATTTTCAATTGGCCAATCAGTCAGATTTGATTAGTATCACTTGGAGAACAATTGCGTAAAATTTTATGCTTGTGTCATCCTTTGCATGATTCCTTTCAAAAATTGCTGCTATCTCCTGTACTAGGAGCTACTGTTGCTAGATATCCGAAATTTTATCCTAACATATAACCCCCAACTCTTTTGGGCCAGTCATCAATTTAAGAGTAGGTCTACATATCACTGATCTTTAACCTCTCCTTCTACTACTTCTCCCTCTGTATGTACTATGGACATTTGATTTAAGAAAGAAACTTTTTAGATTAATGAGTAACATTAATTATAAACATTTTAGAAATGCCTTACCAGGATTGTTAACGCTACACACTTATTAGTGTCGTAATAAAAAGGAAATATAATATCCTTATCCAAATAATTAATGAAATTTTTAACCCAGCTTTTATTCTCTCTTCCATCCTTCTATTTCTATTGTAAATTCAAACTAAAATTATTCAGCTCTCCCTTTTCATCTAATATATCACTCAGTTAGTGCAATGCTTGTGTTCCTACAACTCACTTTCTCGCCAACTCCTTTTTCAATGAACCAAATACTCCTTATCATTATATTCTTCCTCTCTCTAATCCAAGGTTGTCCCTTAAAGCTACTGTGTTTTTTTCTGTGCTTATTCCTTTATCTAGACACATGGACTGTCTCAGGCTAAATTATCCAGCAAAATGTAAGCGTTTTAATCATTCTTACTAGAATACGAAAGCTTTAATATCTATCAACACTAAATTATTCAAATTTTTACTCAACTTTATATATCTGAAATAAGTAGCGTTCATCTCATCTTTCATAATGCTTTTTGCTGGATAGCAAATAATTGATATGTGTACGATATATAACAATCTGGTATTAGACTTTTTTCGCCATACCTCCTGTTTATAGATTTACTCTCTTTGCAAAAAAAAAAAATAAAAAAATAAAAAAAAATACTTTCAAGACTTTCATTTGCCAACTTAAACTGTTTTTATTGCGAAGCATCAGCTCCCCCTCTTCTCGAAATGTATTCTTCCAAATTTTATTCTCTCGGCTATTCTTTTCTTTGGCAATTTATCTTTGTCTTCCTCTTCGCCCATTTAT
>NC_090732.1:86449422-86454422 GCF_036898095.1 Palaemon carinicauda | reverse complement strand
ATCTCAGCGTTGTCATGTGTATGAGGACAGCGGAGAATATACAAGGAATAAGCCAGACAATTCGGTGTTTATGTAGGCAAAGGGAAAAAAATAGCCGTAACTAGAGAGAAGAATTTAATGTAGTACTGTCTGGCCAGGTAAATGGCCAAGTAACTCTCTAGCGGTAATATCGTAACGGGTGGTTGGTGCCCTGACCTACAACCTACTACCTAGAAATGTAATGTCCTCATTAAGAGTTTAAATTATCCCGTCCGTATAGGACGGATAATCGTTACATTGTTATTGTAATTACCTGTATTCAATAAACGCAAGTTGTATCAATAAAAAGCCAGAATGAATTTACCAAAACTTACGTTGTTGCTCAGGAAATTATATAAAATGTAGCAGAGGCTGGGTGAGTTTCCTCTTACTCCATCATTTAAAAAAGAAAAAAAAAAACGTTAATTAATGTTCTTGCAAAAGGAAAAGCAAGTAGATATATAAGTAAAAGCCATCTCGTGTGTGCATGAGCGTGTTCATTTGCATACATATTTGCACTAACCTTTTTAATTTTTACGAAACTTTAAACACTCAATATTTCCGGGGGGAAAGGGAGGCGATCTCAGGGAGAAGTAGGTCAAGAGAGAACATCACTGGTTATCAAAGCGGGAGTCATTTCAACGACTTCCTTCTACCTCAATAAAGTTTAGACGCGCTACTGATGAAAGTATCAGAAGCAAATATAAGAAATGCACCTTTGAAATATCTAATTGAGTTTGTAAACGATCTGTTACCCAATTCAAATTACATTTGTGATTTTTATTTGTGTAGGAAAAATTAAATCACAGAATTATACCGTTTATGGCATGTTTATTATATCGTACTCATCCATTTCTAGTCTTGACAGTGTTTAATACAACTCGATTTAAAAATAGGTTACTAAAAACATTAACTGAAAAATACACTGATCTACAAAAATATGTTAAAACGATAAGAAAAATATGAGAAGTACAGTGTAACAGTGCTTTGTATTATTATTATTATTATTATTATTATTATTATTATTATTATTATTAGCTAAACTACAACTCTAGTTGGAAAAGTACGCGTCTACAAGTAAAGGCTCCAACAGGGAAAGCAGCCCAGCGCGGAGAGGGACTAGAGAAATGTCGAATAAATATAAATGAGAAGTAATAAAATATATATATGTATATATATATATATATATATATATATATATATATATATATATATATATATATATATATATATATATATATATATATATATAAAGTAGCTTATGCAGAACAGTAACAACGTTGAAATAAATCAGTTTTATACAAGCATATCAACATTTGCCACAATATTGAACTTCTAAAGTAAGATTGTTCACTGACTAGCCCTATAATTTTTCTTATGGGGTATGAAGTTGAATCCTAACAAAACTCAAAGTATGATTTTAAGTAGGTCAAGGAGAGTGGCTCCTCAACATCCGGATCTCAGCATTGATAATATTTCTTTAACTTCGTATGACTCTTTTAAAATTCAGGTGTGATTCTCGACCGCAAATTTACTTTGGAGAAACACATTAGGTCTGTGTCCTCTTTAATTGCACAAAAAAAAAAAAAAACTGGCTTATTAAGAAAGATTTTCGGTGATCAATCTATTCTGATGAAGTGTTTTAATTCTTTCATTCTACCTTGTTTTGAGTATTGTTCTCCTGTCTGGTCTTCAGCTACTGATTCTCATCTTAATTTGCTGGAAAGGAACTTACGGTCTATTAAATTTCCTATTCCTGATATAGATATTAATCTTTGGCACCGTCGTTCAATTAGTTCATTATGCATGTTGCATAAGATTTTTCATAATTCGGACCATCCTTTATATTCAGATGTTCCCAGACAGTTTCATCCTGTTCTTAATACTAGGCATGCAGTTAACTCTAATAGTCAGGCCTTCTCCATCATGAGGCTCAATACAACACAGTATTCCAGAAGTTTTATCCCAGCTGTGACCAAGCTGTGGAATGATCATCCTAATCGGGTAGTTGAATCAATAGAACTTCAAAAGTTCAAACTTGCAGCAAATGTTTTTATGTTGAACAGGCTGACATTAGTCTTTTTATAGACTACATATGAATTATCTATTTCAATGTTGTTAATGTTTTTTAAGATATTTTATCTAAATTTTTCATTACTTCTTATACGTTTGTTTATTGACTTGTTTCCTTTCCTCACTGGGCTATTTTTACCTGTTGGAGCCTTTGGGCTTATAACATCTTCCTTTTCCCGCTAGGTTTGTAGCTTGGCTAATAATAATAATAATAATAATAATAATAATAATAATAATAATAATAATAATATTCAGGTAATGTTCACTTGCTACAACATGTAGGAAAACTGCTTCTTATTTAAGACAAGCTCTAATGTCAACATATAAAACAATGATGAATTCAAGTGTTTGAACGCATTTCACAATTTATTAGATAATGAAATCAACACTGGCGAAATCCCAGTGTCCATTTATTTCATTCTCGAGTAAAAGGACTAACTCCCTCCAAATTGAAGTCGCACAAATCTCTCAGTTAAAAACAGAAGAGAAAGTTTTCGCAGGAAAACTTCATTAAAAATACAATTAATTAAACCTTGATGTTCTTTATTTGGAATTTTTTTTCAAAGAAAATTCTATTATATTATGAAAACCATGCCGTTGCTAGTCCACAGCAGGACAAGTGCCTTCGACATGTCCTTCAACACGCCTTTGTTTATGGTCTTTCTATGCCAGTCTATACCAGAAAATTTTCTTAGTTCGTCAATCCATCGTCATTCCTTCCTTCCCGTGCTTCGTTTGCAATGGATAGGGGCCCATTCTGTTATTCTTTTTATCGATCTTTTATCTGTCATTCTCATTATATGCCCTGTCCATGTTAATTTCTTTATTCTTACCTATCGTTAGAATATCCTCTAATTTACTTTGCTCTCATATCCATGTAGCTTTTTTTCCGTCTCTTAGTGTTATTTTGATCATTATTCTTCTCATAACTCTTTGAGTTAGTTGTAACTAGCTCATATTCTAAGGCTTTAGTAAGGCTCTAAGTTTATGATGCATAATTTAATATTAGCAGGACCATCTGATTGAATACTTTTCTTTTTAGAGAAAGTGGCATTTTACTTTTCACGATCTCATTTTGTTCATCAACAGCTCTCCATCCTATGCTTATCCTTCTCTTAATTTCGGTCTCATGTTCAGGGGAAACACTTACTGTCTATCCTAAGTACGTGTAATCATTAGCAATTTATCCATAACCCTTATTTGTTGTCTCTGCATTTTCATTGAAAATTATCTTAGCTTTTCTCATATTCATTTTCAGTCTTACATTTTGGTATTCTCTATTTAAATCTTTAATCATCTTTTGCAATTCCTAACATGATTCACTAAATAGAAGTATGACATCTGAAAATCTTAAGTTTTTAAGGTATTCCCCATTCATGCTAATTCTTATTTTTTCCTAATCTATATTCTTGAAAATTTCTTCTATGCATGCTGTGAATAATTTAGGTAAGATGGTGTGTCCCTGTCTAACACCTTTCTCAATCAGAATTTTCTCATCATTTTTATATAGTTTTAGGATTGCTGTACTTCCCATATAGATATTATCCAGTGTTCTAATATAAGATTCATCTATTTTTTGTCTTTGCAAGGTTTTCATTATTGCTGAAGTTTTGACCGAATCAAAAACTTTCTCATAGTCTATAAATATACATAATAGGTTGTCATACTCTATTGATTTTTTTTTCCTTAGCTGATTAATAAAATGGATGTGAATAGTTATTGAATACCAGTTTCTAACGTTTGCCTGTTCTCTTGGTTCATAAAAGCCTAGCTCTCTTTGTATTCGGCCTAGTATGAGCTTTGTAAATAGTTTATACATTACTGAGAGTAAACTTTTTGGGCAGTAATTTTTCAGGTCTTTGTTTCTCCACTTTTGCGAATTATAATGGTAAAGTTTTTCAAAGTTGTAGGTATAAATATTTTTGCAGACATTTATTGTAAGGTTCAACAAGTTTTACTTCCATGAAGTCTCCTACACCTATTATTGAATTATATTTTTAGGCCGTCTTCTGCTTTGTTTACTTCTCCTACTTTTACTTTTGGTACCGGCTCAGGCGTTTCATTATTTCCATGGGCAAAGTTAGTAATCTTTATCACTCCATCTCTTGTATTGTCCTTAATTTCCTTTGCATCCTTTATACATATACATACATACATACATACATACATATATATATATATATATATATATATATATATATATATATATATATATGTATGTATATATATGTGTGTGTGTATATTTGCATATAGGCATATATGTATATATATATATATATATATATATATATATATATATATATATATATATATATATATATATATATGTATATATATATATATATATATATATATATATATATATATACATAAATATATATAGATATATAATTATACATATATATGTATGTATAGGTATACATATATGTATATATATATATATATATATATATATATATAAATATATATATATATATATATATATATATATATATATATATATATATCCCTATGGAGGGGGTGGCACCAAAAGCATACATTCTTCCAGCTCCTCATCCAGTTTTTGGGGTGGGTGGGGGGAATAATATTGTTATTCCTACGCCCTTTTTCTTCACCCTCTTGGGTAGACGGGTATTCAGTAAACTAGAAGGATCTACGTTTTACCAAATGTTAGTTAGTAGGTGCCATACAATTCCAAACGAACCCATTTTTTCTTATTGTTCCTGAAAAAAGGTGGATGGTGGGGTCCCCACATTTCTAGACTTATACATGTCTGTATGAGTGTGTATCTAACTATCCCTAAATCAATGTAATTTTGTATGAATCCTATTATTCTACATCTTCACGTAACGATTTCATTATTTTCATGTATCCAAATGGGTGATTTTTACTATTATGCAGCTCTTTTC
>NC_090732.1:86439422-86444422 GCF_036898095.1 Palaemon carinicauda | reverse complement strand
CTAAAGAAGGTAGTGTAATAAAAATCCCAAATAATTTACACAGTATGAAAATAAAATTTGAGTCACCAAAGATGGCAAAGAGAAGAATATAAATGGGGTTCTTCATAGCCTACAAACACCTCCCAAGTCAGTATACTGAACAAGCTATGTTTGTGAGATTGGCATTTTGCTATAAATGCTATTCTTATGAGCATCTGGATAAGGAATGTTCTAAAGCAAAAAAAAAAAAAAAAAATTAAAAATATGCTCTGAATGATCATCTTATGACCATACATACAAGAAATGTGCAGCAGATACAAAGAAGTTTAGCAGTAAAAGGCCTAGTGAGAAGGGAGCTAATTAAAAAGAAAATGTAAGATATAAAGGCGACCAAAGATGCAATATCTACTACAAACAATGATACAATTTACACCAAAGTAACCGGTACCAATACAGGGAATTATCAGGCTAATGCAAATTGCCTTCTAAGCAATATACAAGATGACACAAGATATTAGGGTAGCGTCAAGGAAGATTCTACCACCAATAATAAATAGCATATTAGCAAATAACAATTTGTCAATAATACATTTTTCTGAAGAAACAATAAATACGGTGGAAAACACCATGAAAAGGAACAAAAGACAAGAGAAACATATAAGTAGAGCAAGGGAGTTTCAAGCATTCCAGAACATACTTACCTACTACATACTTAATCCTCTGGAACGCGTTAGATACATAATGCCTCAAAGAACTCGCCCATTATTTCTCTTTTCTGTGCCATTTCTCTGAGCTTAACCCGATTCTCAGATCTAACTACCCTTCAAATTGTCATCAGCCACATTTCTCTAGGTCTACCATGTCCTCTCCTGATCAGCAGCTTCCATTCAGGTACATCCTGGACTAGCTTATCTTCCCTTCTTAAGGTATGATTCATCCATCTTCATCATGATAATCTAACTATATTACTCTCATTGAGCACCCCTGCTGCCTCGCAGTTTGCCGCATTTGTTATATTGTTGCCATTTGGTTCCAGAAATCCTTTTTAATGCTTTATTCTCAAAGGCAAGAAGTTTTGCATCAGTTGTTAAAGTGTTGTACCATGATTGGTGCCCATAGGTTAATATCGATCTTACAAGTGGAATATATTGTACGGTTGGTACAGTATATTCGATTTGACCTCCAAAATGTTTTTAGCATGTCCATTGCTTGTTCTGCTCCCCTGCTCTAGTCTCTCCTTAAATTTTGTAACTAGTGATTCATTGCTGGTAATGGTGGTTCCTAAATAATCCAAAATACTGGACTAAAAACATCAATTTTTAGAATTAGGTAGGTCTCCAAAATTCTCCCATGGGGGGAAGATTTTCATAGCTGGCCCATAGACTATCTATGCTTGCCATTGAATCTGTGCCAGCTTCAAATATTAGTTACTTACCCTTCATCCAAGCATCACTGACTGACTTGACAACCATATACACAGCATTACAAAAGCTCAGAAGATCCCATGTCTTTGTTATGGCACTCCTAGGGATTTACTCAAAAGCACAGGAAATACTGTGGAATAAACCAGAATCTTTGTCTGGAAAGGTTCGAACGTGATTTAGGGGTATAGATCTCCTCATGCCATTCATTGTCAGTATTGATAAGCTGTTTGGTGATGGTGGGCTGATGGAGCTGCTCACTGTTGCTGGTGTGCATGCCAGTGCCACTGCTTGTCAAATGTTTCAAGGCAAACAGCTAGCAAGGGCTGTCCAAGTTATAAAACTGATCTTAGAAGCAATGTCCCAAATGTTCCTATCTCTAGTAGAGGCCTGGACCAATAACGAAAAATTAAGTCCTGGGAATGGCTGCTGATATAGAGAGAGGCTTAAAAGACCTGCATCACACCTGGGTAAAAGATATTCATTTGTCAAGAATCATTGATGACCACATAGATATGTTCCATGCGGCAAGTAATCTACACAGGTTCAAGGATGTTTGCAGGTCTCTGTCATCAACTTACCCTTTCTGGGACACCTTTATGGATGCAGAATATTGAGGGCAGAGTGAAAAGGCAACTTTGATTCTCACCTGAATGCTATGGGTGAGACAGTACCATATTTCATTTTAGCGGGAAGCAACTACTATTCTAAATATACACCATTGTAGGTTGTTGAGATAAAACAACTCAAAGCAGATCACCAAACAGCTTATAAACACCTGAAAAATAAGGCTTCGTGGTATCCAGATCCCCCAAGATACTATTCAACAGTATTTCAACAAACCAGGCATTAGAACAGGCGGTGAATCGAGATCCTAAGACTCAAGGAGGAATTATTAGCTTTACCCTTATAAATCAGCACTCCTGGGGTGGCTTCTTACTAGGCACATCACAGGCTCATACTCTAAGGCAATGAAATAGATGTGTACAATTGCAAAAGGAGCAGAGGGTCACCAAGTGCTAGGTGCAGCCAAACGTGCTAAAGATGTGGTTGATGTTGAGAAGATACCCAATACAACTGAAACCCAGTATCATAATCCATTTGATCTTGACACTGTGCCAATTTTCAAGGTCAACATTGTCACTGATCAAATTGCTCTGAATAGTATAGAAAAATCTCAAAACAGCACTGCAGGATACTGGCAGGCAGAAAATATCAACTTTAGCAGATTAGCAACTTGTGAAAAGTAACGAACACCAGAGCTTCTGGGATACCCAAACGAGGGTGCAAACAGCTACATTCACTGAGATGAAGAAAACACTACCTACAGACAAGCAGAAGAAGCTTATGGGCTCCTCAGATGTTATCTTCTGTCATCTGTTATCAGTTTCTCAAACACATGCCATAGATCCCATGACCAAGCTGAGATATGAGCTTACTGCAGTGCCACCTGCATTGTTCAGTGATGGTGGAGTGATGCAAAAGACAAACAAGGCTAAAGTGTCAAATAAGCTTGAAGCTTTATGTGGCGTTTACAGCTTGCCACCACCCAGGGAAGTCATGAGAAGAGCTTATGTCATTGATGGTATGGCAATACTCCAATCTATGAATGAGTCTTTCTTCAAGACATTTAATGACCTTCGTGAGCAAATCTTGAGAAAGATTTTACGACTGCTGGAAAATGCTGATCTCAACGCAGATGTCATAATTATGGTGTTTGACAGATATGATAAAGAGTAGCCAATCAAGCAATTGGAACATGAATGACGAAGTGCTAATCATATTTACCCAAGTCATCAAGTCAGTGGTCCACACAAAGTGCCAAACTACCAACTCCTCCTGAAAGGGACTGCAAAGAAATCTGCACTTGCTGCATTTGTGAGCCTTCACAAATGCGAGATCATTAAGCTTGTGAAGAAAACAGGTGTCGCTATGCTCCCTTAATTATTCTCCATGCAAGAGGAAACATACACTAGAATGGTCTTGCATGCTATATGTCTCACAAACATACTCGAGAATTGTTATCCGTTATGATGACAAAGATATGCTGCTCGTTCTGTTGTACTTCTGCAAGTAAAGGAAGCCTAACCACTCAGGTCTACATGCATACTTGTCATTCTGAAATATTCACTACTATTGAACAATACACTCCTGTCAATGCAACTGCAAGAATGTTGGGCAACAGCAATCCATGTATGCACTTACAGGTTGTGACAAGACGTGTGCAATCTTAAGGATTTGAAACAAATAGAATTTACCAAGCTTCAGAAAAACATTGTGTAGCTTGGCCAACTTTCCCAGTTCGGCTTGTCCTTGTCGGCCAAGGTTTGCCAGCAGCTAGCTCGCCTGTTAGTATAGTCACCAAAAGAACAGAGGGAAAGGAGTACAGTGATCTAGATGAACTGAGGCATACCTTGGCATCAACAACAAACAAGGACAATATTCCTCTCATTAAGTAATTTGATGATAACGGTATTAAAGCTAAGTATTCATAAAAAGAATGTGCTTGATATTCGGCAATACATTTATAACTTTTCCAGGTAAAACGTTCAAAACATTAGGTGCACAAAAAACTTAGGAGATTAATAAATATACAACAGAAAAAGAACAGGTACTCATATTTCCTCCAGTCATATTAAGATATATTGAAATCTAAACTAATAATATGAACATTGTTTAATTAAGGGAATAAGGGTCACTTATGAAAAGCAAAAGCAAGGGACAGGACAATACCCAAGAGACTATTATATACAAATATGATCACCGCCAAAGGTTCCTCTAAATCCAGGGAGGGTTAGGTAATGGCTGCTGATGACTCAGCAGGTAGAACTATAGGCTCCCCGAAACCCCCATTCCCTAACTCATAAGGACGGTGAGGTTGCAGAAACTATTAGAAGCTATCGAGCTTGACAGGCGTTCGAACTCCCGTCCAAAAACATTGCAAAGCAGGGACGTCTCCAATGGACTACCACAACCGTTCATAAGCCATCTGTCTACCTCTAAATTCTAAATGTAACAGTAGCCTGTTTTTGTGATACCTTACGAAAGAAGTATGAAAAACAGACTACTTCCCTCTTCTTTTTCCTATATTCCTAAATAAGCTATTTACCTTATCGTCGTTGTAATAATAAGATAGAAGTGGTTACGGAAAAAACTGTATGAACAACTCGCTGCTATTAAATTTCAAAGATATATAAATAATCTTTATTTAAATCATCTTCAAAGATGCCATGCAGAGGTGAGAGAAGAACAATTAACATATGATACAGTTCAATGTGATAGTCCATGGTTGTTTGATCATGGAAAATTCGAGTAAAATGAAAAACAATATTAGCAACTATTGCAGTGGATACAAAATAAAGTTAAGTAGTTAAAGAAGAAGGTATACGTAACATCGGTCATGAAACGTCTGTGAAGATGACTTTCCCTCCATTAGTTACGATCTTGTTTTAGTTTCTTTGCTTGTCAACAGGGATTAAAAAAAAAAAAGAAAAAAAAATCAGATTAAAGTTACTGAAAAAATCACAAGGAAGTGGGAACCCGTCTCCCTTACAAATCCGACAAGGAAATTGTTTTCATTCGGACGGTCAGCCTGTTTTC
>NC_090732.1:86424422-86429422 GCF_036898095.1 Palaemon carinicauda | reverse complement strand
AATTGCAAAAAAAAAAAAAAAATGCACAGAAATTAAAAGAGGTACAGTTAACAGAGAACAATCTCAGGTCGATGAACTGTGTATTTTCAAGCGAACGTATGATACAAAAGACAAAGGAAGAGAATAAGAGTTTAAAGGTGCAACTTACGCCTGAAAAAGGTTATGAATGGAACACGTAAAATTTCAGAGAAGAAAATTGAAAAAAAAATATTCATAATGGATGTTATAAGGGCAATTATAAGTTAAACAAAGATCAATCACTAGGAGTTAAAAGAAATGGTGGAAAAAGATAGGGAGATGAATCCCAGATCAAAATTTGAAAAATATTTCTTGCTAAGGTGAACGCTATTGTGAGGATGACTAGATATTATGAGGAAATTATTGATAAAAGTAATGAATGAAAGGAAGAATTTTCGTAATGAATCAAGAGAATGAATTACGAAAATGTAAAGTATAAGGGATGTTATTGCCTGCGCTAAAATCGAAGACTTTGCGAAGGGTATGTATTCACCCTTGTTTGTTCGTCTGTTTGTTAGTCTATGTATTTGTTTGTTTGCTGGTGAGCAGTTTTGCACAAAAGCTACAGTTTAAACAAATGAACAAATTTCAACGAAAGGCAAATCCATTATATTTTCAAGAAAATTAATTAAAGTTCAAGTACGCAGTCAAGTTAAGAGGAAAATAAGACAGTGCGGTGCGAAGGTAAGTTTTCTATTGAGTGCTTCTCTAGTTGCCGTCCCTACAATCGCATATTTTGCGAACGCCATGTATTCTCCACCCTCAGATTCTTAGTTTAGTTATTTGTTTGCTTGTTTTTTAGCAACTTTACACAAAAACTACTCTACCAATTTTGACCAAACTTGGTAGTCATGTTGGGTATGATCTACAAATGAATCTGTAACATTTTGGTCATAGTATCTCAAAGTACAAGTATGCAGCAGTACTTTGAAAATAATCGTAATGTTAAATAAATGGCAAATATTTTTTAGCTTATTTTTTTTTTTTTTTTTTTTTTTGTATATAACATTACTCAAAAAACTACTTAGCAAATTTCAACGAAACGTGGTGGACGTGTGGGGTATGACCGAAGGAAAAATCCATTAGAGTTTGAAGAAAATACATCGTAGTACAAGTACGCAGTGGGGGTTAAGAGTAAAATAAGACTGTTTGGCGTGGCAAAGGGATGCTGTCTAATAAGTGCCCCTCTAGTATTATTAAGCCTTGCTAGAAAAATGTATAGTATGGTTGGTAACTAAATACTATGGCAGAGCAGGTAGGTTTTAATTCGTGAACAATAGATACAATTAAAACATTAAAATAAGAAAATATTTGTATAGACCTTCCGTTGGTGTTGAAATATCTATATGAGAAAAGATAGTGAAAGTATTTATGAAAGAATTCATATAGAGGTAACAGAAAAGTTATTAAAAGTGTATGATGGAAATATTACTGTGCGAGGTCCCAGTTAGGTGAAAACTGAGAGGCGAGATGAATGCAACTGAACTTTATCAAACAATCAAGTTTTTATAGAGCACCTTGCGAGCAAGAACGTCACAAAAATTCAAACATGAAAAAGTTTGTGCTAGCATGAAAAGACAAGATGGTCTATTGACAGTGCAGGAGTTCACCTGATTATCTGTTTATGCTTGTATTTTTCTGCATCCTTATGTTTGAATTTTTGTGCCATTCTTGGAACAGGTTGTATATATGCTCATGTTTCATCCAAATAAAGTTGATTGCATTCGACTCATCTCTAAGTTACAATCTAACTGCTTGCTTGAACATTGGTGACCAGTGGAGTGACCACTCCCTCCTGCCTCCTCATCACTGCTGTGCCTTACTGTTTAAGATATCACCCACTGAATCTGTCTTTCGGCACAGGCCGCCTCAATGAAACTATCGCCCTTCGCAAGCGTAGAAGCATTCACCTGTTTCCAGTGAGCTGAAGTCCAGTTTCGCATCAAGTGCATAACTCAGTTAAGCACCAAAGCAGCTTTCGCTCTTGCAGCAATCCCCAGGGACATCTTCTCGGAAATCTCCACTTTGCTGTGAGAGCAAGGGGATACTCCCATAACACATAAAGACCTAAAATCCTACCTCCTGAAGCAGTACTTGCCATCATCGGCTGCCCGCATAGTGAAACTTTTTCAGCTCTCTCAACAGCCGCTGGGTGACTAAAAGGCTTTGCTCGCCCTTAGGGAAATGACCAGCATTGCTCGCCTTCAACCTGCTGCAGATGGCTCTCCTCGTAAAATGAATCTACTTCATGCCCTTTAGGTACAACGTCTACCCGTACATGTATGTACTGCCATCCCCAATGCCGATATCTTGCCCATAAAGGGCCTGGTAACCAAAGTTGATACCCTTATGGATATCCACTTTGTCATGTATTATGATGACATGTATAGGGAAGTTTCCCTGTTTCGTCTTCTAAGTACTGTTTACCATTTTGATTCTCGCTGCACTTATTAATGTAGCAACAAAGTAGCTGAAATTTTGACTATGGGAATAGGGAATTCGTCAGCAAGTAAGGAGGGGCTCTGCTCTGAGGACTAGTGGGGCAGTGTAGGGACGAAGTTTGGTAGCCGTTGCATAAATTAAAAGAATCCCAAAGGAGTGGAGAGCCTTTACCGTAATACGACTTGGGTGGTGATCACCTTTTGTTACGTGTGCTTTATCTCTCCAGGGGTTTTCTCTTAGGTGTTGACCATAAGTCACGTACTGACTATTTTACTTGGTCTATTCAATTACGTTAATAGATGCTGTGTTTTTCATTAGTTCCGATTGCTTATTAATTTGCATTCGTCTTTATTTTGGTTCATGTTAAGTTAAAGGTTTTTTGTAATAAATATATTTCTAAAGAAAATAGTTTTCTTCCTGTAATATTTACCATTGTCTTATATGTGAACCTTTTATGAAGGGAATGGTCTACTTCCCCCTAGTGAATTAAGTCATAACAAGCTTTAACTATAAAATTCACGTGACACACTTCACCACCTTCAAGACCTCCATCAATGCCTCCACTCCTGACAAAGTGGACAAATGTTCAACATCGACCGAAGCTGTGTTCCGGAGCTATGACAAATCTGCCCACCACCCCGATTTACCACCCCTTGCTTACGCCCCAATCAACGCCCTGTCCACCCACTTACTGAAGCTCTTCAGCCGCAGTTGTGCTACTACCACTCCAAATTCGGGCCTGCTGCAAATAAAAGTGCGAATAGTTGTCAGTGGCCAGAAAATTGGTAAGTAGGCCATCTTCTGTCAAGGCCACTCTCCAGGACAGGATGCAATCTGTCTAACTCTGCCTACGTCCGCCCAATAGCTGCTGACAGATCTGCGATACCCACCCAAGGTTATGAAACCCTCATATTATCATTCATTGAGGTGGCATGTGCCGAAGAGGCAGGCTCGGTGGGCAACATCTTCAAACAGAAGGGCACAGCAGTGAGGGGGCAGGCGGGAGGGAACGGACACTCTGCTGGTCACCAATGTGCAAGGCGCCAGATAGATGATAACTGAGAGGCCAGGTGAATGCAACTATACTATATCAAACAACCATAGAGTTTTTATACAGAGCCTTGCAAGCAAGAAAGTCACAAAAATTTAAACATGAAAAAGCTTGTGCTAGCATAAAAAGACAAGATGGTTTTTTAACAGTGCAGGAAAGAGCAAGTGGTAAGATAAAAAATGTAAAATAACATTATAGTATACGAGCGTGTATGAAACACGTGCATTTCATTACTATACAAAAAGAGATTATAAGAATCTAAGGTGAGAGTGAATCTTATTCAAGAATATGTAGATGGGAGAGCAAACCATGTTCATGTAATCTCCCTTGTGTGTAAATACTAATAAATTAGGTGTAATCTATAACTATTTTCACGACCAAAACACGAAATGTCTAGTGAAAGTTTCTTATAAGTTCTTATAAAATGAGCAGTATTGTATGCTATAATGCAAATGATAAGAACTAGAGAACCTAACTTACTTGTAAATTCATATCAATATTTGAAATTACGGGTGGTAGAAAGATGGTAAATAATAAAGCAAGGAACAAAGCACGAGCTCTAAAAATGTTTATAGGCAGAAGTGTCTAAAAAATATTAGCATATATGAATGAAAGGTTGAAACATTAATTGTTTTACAAAGGGAATTTTGCTGACATAAAAATTTTAAAGCTGTTTTCATATCTTTTTGGCAAATTCTAGGTAGAGTAATAAATAATTAAAAAAGAATTAACGTAGTGCTGGAGCAAAGTTTCTGAAAGTGTTTTAGTAATTAAAAGATTGTATCAAAGAGGATTGATGTTGTTCGATAAAGTATGATATGTGGTTGAAAAGCATACAAATTCAGGTCTACATGACAAAGACATTGATATTGAATGGCATCAAACTCAGGAAAAGTAAAAGTGAGTCATACTCTGTCATATGAAATACTATAACGTCTTACGTCAAATGTGGTACCTATGCAATGAGACATACACTACTTAAAAGATATGCAACAAGGAAACTGAAAGAACACAATTCAACAACCGAAATACGTCTAGGAATCCATTGTGTGGTATTGAAGTTCAAAGGCCAAATCATTTAAACGTGCCAGTGAAAATAGGGACTATCAATCGAACCTTGACCTTATTTTGATTACCTTGAAAAAAGGCTGTAAGAAATTTATCAAGTATAACCTTCTATATCCCAAGGTTTACAACTTCATGCCCTTTGATAAGAGTTTTTCTGTTATACTTCAAGTGACTTTGGTTATGTTTAAAAAGAACTCAGGTTCCAAATACGTCTTCTATTAAAACTTGTGCAAAGAATGTGCATATTTAACGAAAAATTTCAATGTTATGGCTAGGACAAAAAATCTACCTATTATGAATTAATTAATGCTGTGTTGATCTCGTCCAACTGGCCCTCTGTAAAGGTCAAGATACTTACTCTCCCTTGGCAATCTTTACATTAACACTGTGTTTTTGCCGATTGTGACTTTTAAACTTGGGC
>NC_090732.1:86416922-86419422 GCF_036898095.1 Palaemon carinicauda | reverse complement strand
AATACAAGTGTGTATAATAATATAATGTTTTTGTAGCAATAGATAAGAAAGTTCTGAAATCCCTTCATCTCCAAAACGTACAGTTTCAATTTCAGATCGACCTCAATAACTATCCAACTTTGTTGACTATAGCTTGCACCAGTAAATTTCATTATTATTCATGCAATCTTTTTTTTTTTTTTTTTATTATTAAATCAATGATCCACATTCGGAGGCGAATCCAGCTCCATCTTAAAATCTAGTCAACTCTTCTCTGGTCAACAGCCCAACAATCTCAAAAATTTAATTAAAATTTTCTCTTGAGACCAACAGGCAAACAAACAGCCTCATGGAATTGAATAGCCTCCTTCCACCTTCGTCAGAAGAGAGAACAATAGCTGCCAAATAGACTAAGCGTGAAAAGTGGGAATCCTGCTTAAAAAATATTTCCAGGAAATTGTAGAGTTTTAACTAGCTGCAGGAAGAAATGCATCAAAACTATTTCTAGTTTACATACAGTGAAGAAAAATTTTTTTGGAATTCAACAAATATATAATAGTTAAATTCATGTTGATTTAAAAAGGTAATTAAATTTTTCAAGACAGTCATGTACAAAAACAAGCACATAGTACAGCTCTGAAAGAAGTGTTAGGTATTCTAAATATCGATACTCTTGAGACAAGTTTGAGCATATATGGCCCAACGTAACTATATATATATATATATATATATATATATATATATATATATATATATATATATATATATATATATATATAT
This sequence comes from Palaemon carinicauda, assembly GCF_036898095.1. Taxonomy (NCBI): domain Eukaryota; kingdom Metazoa; phylum Arthropoda; class Malacostraca; order Decapoda; family Palaemonidae; genus Palaemon; species Palaemon carinicauda. Next base: position 86,418,663 of record NC_090732.1, on the reverse strand, counting down.
ATATATATATATATATATATATATATATATATATATATATATATATATATATATACTCAAGAAGCTGGTCTAGTGTAGAATAAACAATTCATTAATGTACTTATTTATGTATTTTAAATGTGCATTTAACAGGATAGCCAGCCCTTAAGCTGAGTTCCTCTCATGCAGATATAAGTTTCGTATGTAAATTACGTAAGACTGTTGTCGTTAATTTCATTGTATTCTTCATTCAAGTCAGTATATGTAAATTTACGTTATTTTTAAGACTAATCTTTTGATTTCACGTATTTTGTTACGAATTCTTACGTATACTGTTTAAGAGTGTTATATGATCCATACGAGATATGAACAAGGAGTTATGAGGGTTTGCATCATGTTTCTGAGAAAATACACAATTCTTAAATTTGCCACAAGTTTTGGAAGGTTCTTGAAAACCCCAGTGTTAGAATTTATCTTTTTTTCGTTATTTGAGGACAAGGGTGAGCAGAGCTAGCTGAGAGAGAGTCATCTCACTGTTGCATTGGTATGCATCCAAGAGTTACGCCTTAAAGCCACTCCAAGCTTCCAAACATCAGACCTAGAATATTCTAGAAGTTAATAAGTTCATATATATGCATCCCCAGGGATGCATAGCAGCAGACGAGAAACAGCCTGTCCTGTGAACGATCCAAAGTACATCCTCTCTCTCTCAAAGTGCCTATAATGTGTCCTCTCCAAAGTGATTTTGTGCCACAGCATACATCATGTGTAGTGTGTTAAAATGTTGCTGCAAATTTGTCAGAAATTTTAAATTCACTGAGTTGTGGTGAGTACTGGTATTTTGTAAATCTTTGCAACTGGCCCAGTGAGATTTACAAGTGGTTGTATAATTTTTATAAGTATTTATTTCTTTTGTCTTATTCTAAGGCTTTTTGCAGGTTTAATATTTCGATTAAAGTGATTATATAATTCTCAGAGTGTAACATTTCTTTTGTCTTAATCTAAGTTTTGTTCAGACTTGATATTTTGAGGGATTTATTTTTTATGCAAATTCTTTCAAAGTGTTGTATTTCTTATAGAATATATTTATCTTTTTAAAGAGTGTATTATTTCAATCACCAGTGTTTATTTCAGTACTCACTCGATTCCCTGTAAAGAGTCAAAGTAAGAGGTTCTTAACAATAATGACCCAGTTTTATTTTGAGTGTACTTAAGAGATCTTGCGATATTCAGTGTTTTTATGTATTGCTGTCTGGGAGTTATACAACTGTCTCAGAGCTCGGGTATTAATATTTTCAAGTTTAACAGATTTAATATAAAAACAAACAGGTGAGTTTGGAACTCAAGAGGTTGTGTACCTTATTACTGGCAATATATATAATATTATATTTTGGTTCCCAGACCATGGGACCATTTATATATATATATATATATATATATATATATATATATATATATATATATATATATATATATATATATATATTTATATATATACATATATACTTATAAACATATATACTATATATATATATATATATATATATATATATATATATATATATATATATATATATATATATATATATATATATATATATATATATACATATATACTTATAAACATATATACTGTATATAAATATACATATATGTATACATATATATATATATATATATATATATATATATATATATATATATATATATATATATATATATATATATATATATATATATATATATATATATATATATATAT
>NC_090732.1:86414394-86416422 GCF_036898095.1 Palaemon carinicauda | reverse complement strand
GAGAAGTTAGCACTCATTCAAACTTCTCCTTGCCCTTGACCATCAAAGTACTGAAATAATTCTTGGGCATGATCAACTATTATCACCGTTTACTGCCAGCCATCACTGCCACTCTTGCTCCCCTCGATGCCTCCATCAAGGGCAAGCCAAAAGACAAGAAGTGGTTCCACTTCAAGAAGCTGCCTTCTGCAATGCAAAGAATTCTCTATCAACCACTTCTGCTGCCATTTTTTCCATGCCGTCCGCACCTCTCCTTCTCTCCACTGATGACCGCAACATCGTTGTAGGTGCAGTACTCAAGCAGGTGGTCAACGGATTACCCCTCACACTGGTCTTCTTCGGTAGAAAAATGTCCAAGGCAGAATCTGGCTACTCTACCTTTGACCACAAAAGTGTGGCGGTGCACTTGGCTGTCCGTCACTTTCACCACCTCTTAGAAGGTACGCAATTCGTCATTCCCACGGACCAGAAGCCTCTGATGATTGCTTTCACTCAACAGTCTGACGTCTGGTCCACCCCTCAACATTGACATCTCTTCACCGGGGCTAAATACAACTGTACTCTTCTACACATTCCTGGGAAAATGAATCACGTTGCCGACGCCCTGTCAAGGAACACATTAGCCTCCATCCACTTGGGATTAGATTATAACACCTTGGCAGAAGTCCAACAAAAAGATCCAGATTACCAAGCATGTAGGATATCCTACACATCCCTCCATCAGGATGACGTCCCTCTTGACGACTACAACGCCACCCTCCTCTATGATGTCAGCACTGGTAGACCACGACCATGGATAATATGCTCCCATGCTCTGACAGATGTTTCATGGCCTTTCACATCCCTCATGAAGATCCACTGCACAGCTACTGAAGATGAAGTTCATTTGGCACGCCCTCAGCAAGGATGTCAAGGATTGGGACCACACATATACTTCATGGCAAACCTGAAAAGCACATCGACACATGGATTCAAGAATAGGCACCTTTCCTTAATCTCAGCGTTGTTTTGCCCATATTCACGTCAATGTGGAGATATCAGGAGAGAATCTCACATTGAATAAGTTAATAAATGTATGTGATTAGCTATTTTATAAGTTTTGTTCATTAACTAAACTATAGAGAGACAAATAAAATTAGTCGATTTCGTAAAGACTTATTGTAAAGAGAGAGACTAGAAATGGGAGAAATGAGGAGTGGAAAGGCATTGTGCGTGATAAAGGCTTTTGTAGTATTTTTATAGTCAAAACAAATGCACAGCACAGGGGCTAGAGCACATGACTCACTTAACACGAATGCACACACTGGTTTACAAGGATCTGGCAATATGAATCACCAGGATGCCCAGCAGCGGGCAATATGTCACCAGGAATCCAATAATGGTGAATGACGTCAACATTACATTAGAAAGGGGGACCAATAAAACAAAGGAACAGTCCCGAGACTTGACTGGCTATTTAAACCCTTGCGAGGCAGCAAGAGCACTCTCCCATCACCAGTAAACACAGTGAAAGGTTCCCCCTTCTTCCCCATCTTGGGGCATTGCCCCCACACCAAGTGCCATATGTACCTGCAAAGACATCGCATTATGCATGCGCTGCTGTCATTTTGGATGCCATCTTGGATTTCATACCCTTATAATGTTCAGTAAAAAATGTCACCCTATTTCTTTTAGGCTTATTGTACCTTTATCAAAGATAAAGTAAGTTTTTACCTTTACCAAAAAATATATAGGAAATTACAAAGGAACCTCCACTAAACCCTTATATTTGCTTTCCTAATAATAAAAACGTCTAAAGGCGAAATACTGATCTTTTTCACTTTTTTAAAGTAACTTTTATGGATGGTACCATTGAATTAATGATATAAAAAGCCCTGAAGATTAAATTCATGTTTTATGTTTTTAGGCGGTTTAATTGTTAGATAAGCAAATAAATTTTAATCCTTCATATACAGAAATCCAGCTAATATCTTTTCATATATACATTTCTGTTCAGGCTTTCTCCTCTGTGATCTAGGATCTTTACAA
>NC_090732.1:86396894-86409394 GCF_036898095.1 Palaemon carinicauda | reverse complement strand
GCCTCTCTCACATCTATCCTCCTATCACCCAGAGCTTTCTTCACACCATCCATCCACCCAAACCTTGGCCTTCCTCTTGTACTTCTCCCATCAACTCTTGCATTCATCACTCTTCTGTGTCTGCTACTAGTACAGTATCATCCGCAAACAACAACTGATTTACCTCCCATTCATGATCATTCTCGCCTACCAGTTTTAATCCTCGTCCAAGCACTCTAGCATTCACCTCTCTCACCACTCCATCAACATACAAGTTAAACAACCACGGCGACATCACACATCCCTGTCTCAGCCCCACTCTCACCGGAAACCAATCGCTCACCTCATTTCCTATTCTAACACATGCTTTACTACCTGTGTAGAAACTTTTCACTGCTTGCAACAACCTTCCACCAACTCCATATAACCTCATCACATTCCACATTGCTTCCCTATCAACTCTATCATATGCTTTCTCCAGATCCATAAACGCAACATACACCTCCTTACCTTTTGCTAAATATTTCTCGCATATCTGCCTAACTGTAAAAATCTGATTCATACAACCCCTACCTCTTCTAAAACCACCCTGTACTTCCAAGATTGCATTCTCTGTTTTATCCTTAATCCTATTAATCAGTATTCTACCATACACTTTTCCAACTACACTCAACAAACTAATACCTCTTGAATTACAACACTCATGCACATCTCCCTTACCCTTATATAGTGGTACAATACATGCACAGACCCAATCTACTGATACCATTGACAACACAAAACACACATTAAACAATCTCACCAACCATTCAAGTACAGTCACACCCCCTTCCTTCAACATCTCAACTTTCACACCAACCATACCCGATGCTTTTCCTACTCTCGTTTCATCTAGTGCTCTCCTCACTTCCTCTATTGTAATCTCTCTCTCATTCTCATCTCCCATCACTGGCACCTCAACACCTGGAATCGCAATTATATCTGCCTCCCTATCATCCTCAACATTCAGCAAACTTTCAAAATATTCCGCCCACCTTTTCCTTGCCTCCTCTCCTTTTAACAACCTTCCATTTCCATCTTTCACTGTCTCTTCAATTCTTGCGCCGGCCTTCCTTACTCTCTTCACTTCTTTCCAAAACTTTTTCTTATTCTCTTCATATGACTGACCCAGTCCCTGACCCCACCTCAGGTCAGCTGTCCTCTTTGCCTCACGTACCTTGCGCTTTACTTCCATCTTTTGCTCTCTATATTTTTCATACTTCTCTATACTATTACTCTGCAGCCATTCTTCAAAAGCCCTCTTTTTCTCTTCCACTTTCACCTTCACTCCTTCATTCCACCATTCACTGCCCTTCCTCATGCTGCCTCCAACAACCTTCTTGCCACATACATCACTTGCAATCCCAACAAAATTTTCTTTTGCTAACTTCCACTCCTCCTCTAAATTACCAGTTTCTCTTACTCTCACCTCGTCATATGCCATTTTCAACCTTTCCTGATATTTACTTTTTACCCCCAATTTTATTAGCTCTTCAACCCTCACTAGCTCCCTTTTACATCCACCTACTCTATTCCCCCACTCTTTTGCTACAACTAATTTTCCTTCCACCAAAAAATGATCAGACATACCGTTAGCCATACCCCTAAACACGTGCACGTCTTTCAATCTTCCAAACATTCTTTTAGTTATCAACACATAATCCATTAATGCCCTTTCTACTACTCTTCCATTTACCACTCTTACCCATGTATACTTATTTTTATCTTTCTTTTTAAAAAAAGCTAGCACTTATTACCATCTCTTGTTCAACACACATATCTACTAGTCTCTCACCACTCTCATTTTCACCTGGTACGCCATATTTCCCAATGACACCTTCTACCTCTCCAGCACCCACTCTAGCATTTAAGTCACCCATAACAACTACATAATTCCTTCTACACACCTAGTTAATTCATTCCAGAACTCATTCCGCTCTTCTTCACTTTTCTCACTACCTGGCCCATACGCACTGACAAACGCCCAACATTCCCTACCCAACCTAACCCTTACCCACATTAACCTAGATGATATCTCCTTCCATTCCACTACTTTACCTGTCATCCATTCACTCAACAATAAAGCCACACCCTCTCTCGCTCTTCCCCTTTCAATCCCAGACACTCTACCAGACATTTCACCAAACATCACTTCACTTTCCTTTCCTTTGTTCACACAAGGCCAATCATCTTTGTCTCACACAAGGCCAATACATCCATCCTTCTACTTCTAAACATACTTCCAATCTCACATCTTTTACTCTCTATCGTATATATATATATATATATACATATATATATATATATATATATATATATATATATATATATATATATATATATATATATATATATATATATATATATATATATATATATATATATATATATATATATATATATATGAATTATATATATATATATATTTATATATATGAAGTATATATATCTGAATATGTATATATATATATATATATATATATATATATATATATATATATATATATATATATATATATATATATATATATATATATATATATATATATATATATATATATATATATATATATATATATATATATATATATTTATATATATACATATATATATATATATATATATATATATATATATATATATATATATATATATATATATATATATATATATATATATATATATATGAATATATATTTGTATATATATATTTATTTATATATATTTATATATAACGGATTTTGAGCGAAGCGAAAAATCTATTTTTGGGTGAGATAGCCATGGCGTCCTGATGGAAGGTTCCTTTTTGGTAGCTTCCTTGGGTAAATAACTACTAAGATATTCCCAGAGAATTTAACCACAGGTTATCACAGAATTCTAACTTCTGGAGCGAGTATCCTAAAGGTTTCCCTTTTAAGACATCGTATATCAACAGGGGACGCATGTATTAACACGCCACATAGCTATCTACACCCCGAACAGAGTTAATGCTTCGGTGTGTAAGGGCTGAGAATAGCTGGGAGCCGTTCCATAGCTAATCTCATTCGTGGCTACTTCTGGTACTCGAGACGTAAACAAACGGGCGCCATTGCTTAAATGACGTCACGACCGTCTTCATCCTTTGTTCAGTAGCTCGCCCTACTTAGACGGATTTTCACTGTGCCTTACTTATCGCTTTGCATCTACGTTATGTCGCTACCTTCGGCCTCGCCTTCTTCTGGAAAGTTGAGTACAAGGTTCCAGTATTGTTTAGTTAAGCTCTGACCGTAAAGTAAATATTACTTTCCGAGATAATTGTTGTTTTGTGGCTGAGCTGTGCCTCTACCGGACCCGCCATTTTATGGCGTCGTTGTTGTTATGCATGCCTTATTTAGTTAGCCACAACAACGCTTCCGGCCTCATTTACTAATCGATAACATTAGTTTATTTAGTCTTCATAGCTAGGAACTTTTATATCGTGTTTTAACGCTTTTTATCGGTCATCGAGTGACCTCATACCAGTCGGCTACTATAGCCCGCTATATATCAGTGTTCATGCATGATTTTATTAGTGATCCTAGGCTAAGTTATGAAGATAGTGGCATTATTTTACAATACTTTCGACTGTGATGCAAGTGTTTTTCGCCTTCAGGGACCATATAGGGGATAGGTTAGTTAGTGTCCCTTCCTAACCTAACCTACTTGTAGGACCCCTATATGCTTCCTTCATCCCCCTGCCCTTGGCATTCCCTCAGTTTAGCCTTGATTCCCTTACTAAGTAAAGGAATCAAGCACCTAACGGAGTATATTATCGCCTCTCAGTCCTCCCTAAGGGAATGAACCCCCCTTAGGGTTGCGTCCGAGAGTGAGGAACGGCTAGCCCTTCCTCTATGGCTAGGACTAGTCTATGACTGTCCTGCGATAGCGATATGTCTTCTTCTTTCCTAGTTCAGGGCTTTTAGCCCTGCTCTAGGTTAGGGTTTGGAAAGGTTATTCTGTCCCCTGCTGAAACTGTACCCATGCACCGTTTCAGCCAGGCTGCCTTATCTTAGGTTAGGGAGTGTCCTCCCTTTCCCTAGTGGCCGCTCTAGTACAGAACCCCTTCCATGGAAGACTCTTCTCTTCTCCCTTCCCCACCTATCTCTTGTATAGCCTAGCCTACACTTAGGTTAGTCTATACCCATCTGTCCTCTGTCCTACAACTCCTCCTTAGGGTGGAGTGATAGGGCTACCTTGAGCTTTTATGTGTAGTCCGCTCTGGTACATATACCCTTCATAGTGTCCTATGGGGTTAGCCACTGGATGTGTTCTGCATGTAGAGGTCTCCCCCTCTTTGGGTGTCCCCTAGCCCTCCCTTGGGCTACCCTAGCTCCCGGTCCTCTGAGACCCCTGCTTCTGGGTGATAGAGCCAGCCTCTATCATGGGTACACCCTCTCAGGGGGGGATGTCTGGGAGTCCATGACTGGACTTCTTACATCCCTCCCCCTGTCTCTCTCACTATCCGGGTGCCGGTCCCTTGCCACCTCCACTGTCGGCGATACCCGCCTCCTACCTTGGTGACTCTCCCCTTACCCTCATGCCGCCAGCCCCCCGCGTGCCGGGGGACTGCCGACCGCCGCCGGCTCCTGCCGATGGCTCTCCTCCTTCCTCCTAGCTTCGCCGTTCGCCTGCCGGTCGGCCACCGGAGTGCCGGCATCCACTGCCGGCAACCTGGTTCCGCTATAACCATCCTTGTCCCAGTCACCAATCCAGAATCCTCCGACTGCCGGAGCCGCCGCTCCTCTTCCGGCGTTCCGCCGTTGTGCCGGGGGCCGCCACCCTGGTATTACTCTTGACTTACATATTGTCTGTTCTAATGCCAGAAACTCTGCTGGAGCGGCCTCCGGCGTGCCGGAGGTCTGCCGGAACCCCCCCGGAGGCGTCAAGACTACTTGCACCCCCTTCTACTAGCTATCATATGAATACTGATAGCCCTACACTGCAAACAGATGGCCTGTTTACGCTCTTAGATCAGTGCCTTGGTACTGTTCTATTAGTAATCATGCTGTCTCTTTGCATTCTTCAAAATTCCAGCATGCTGCGTGTATCTTAGCGCGGCTGGTTGCCGGAAGCAGTTACCCTAAGGGACCTGTTAGCCCCCTAATTTGGGACTGAGTGGCCTCGGTCCCAAACTTACCCTTGGCATTTTCCATGGAATTCCATTGCCCTATGGACTTCTAAGGAATACTATCCTGTGCCTTCGGCCATCTCGAATTATCCAAGGATAAAGCTTGCGGTAGCCAGCCGGGCGGGATGCATGGAGTATGTTTTTTCTTTACTACTTCAATCTCTATGCATCACACCCTTCATTAAGTTAAAAATTAATGATTAATATTAACTTAGATTAAGAGCCATTCTTATGACTCCCCCCATACTCATTTTCTCTTTCTTCCACAGGAGGAGCAGATGAAGTGTGACTTCGACTTCTGCGCTGTGAAACGCCCGCACTTCTACGGGCATACGGCTTGCAGGACTCACGCCCCTTGTGCTAACAAGAAAGGGGATTTGAAATTCTGGGACCCGCTGAACTGTACGGTCTGCCAGGCTCACATAGCTGATGGCTTCCATAACTCTCCCTCAGCGAAGATCAGGGACATTGCTCGAGAGAAGCTACGCAAATGGGTGCGTGGCTTCCAGAAGAATGCCACCGGACCGTACCTGGCCACTGAAGAATTGAGGTCACTGCTGTTCCCAAAGGCCTCCCCTGATTCTGTGGTGCCCAAGGATTTGATCCCCACTGTCCAAATTACGGTGGAACCTGATGTAGTCATGGCCCAGTCCATGCACGATTGCCGCCTAGATTCCGATGATGACGAACACATGTCGGATGTCTCGGAGGGTACGGAGAAGACCCTCATGGCTCAAGGAGCTGAAGATGAAGAAGACGAGGTGGAATACGCCGAGTCGGAGCAAGAGGTCGCTCCTCCTTCCATCTCCGCCCCTACTCCTACACCGACGGAAGTGTCTCTCCCGTCTACCTCCACGACCCCGGAACCCTCATCATCCACTCAGGAAATGCTCCGGTTGATTAAAGCCGTCATGGACGACAAGTTAAAGGAGAATCAGGAGTTCATCAGGTCCATGATAGGATCCAAAGAACCGAAGAAGATCTCGGCTAAGGATCTCCCCGCTTGCTCTCATGCCAACCCATGGAGGTATGCTGAGCATATGGTGATAGCGACCGGCAGAATCTTTGTCAGCGACAAGATCGGCTCGGTCCCCCTGGAAGATGTGGAATTCTTCCCCAATTTTGAGGCCTACCCGGACTGTTACGTCCGACTTCGCTCTGAACCTGCCTCTAAAGAAGAGACCGAACTGAAAGAAGAGATAGTGTTCGATCTCGCGAAGGCCCAGGCTATGCTAGCCAACACGTTCAAGAGTAGGGGTTTTACCTGCTCTAAGCTTCCGGCCCTGAGCAAGAAGCACCCTACCTACGTCGCACCTGAAGATGCGGTACTTCCATTCATGGAAAAGGCCTTCGCTGCGTGCCTTAAAGCTGTGGAAGAGGGGAAAGCCTGCCCTGCAATGGAGGAGTGCAGACCCTTCTCCATAGTTACTCCCCCTGACGCTCGACACTGGAAGGACATCCAGCATACTTTCGTCGTGGGAAAGCTAGATCCTGACGTCGCCGGACGTCAGTTTAATGAAGACCTCCCGAAGCTCAACGATCACTTCCTTCGTCGGGAACAAGATACGAAGGAGAGGCTCGCAGCATCCATGTCCCACCAAGTCCAACTTGAAATTATGGCCTGTGACACCAGAGTACCAGACCACTACATGGTACTTGCCAAATCCCATATGGCAACCCTGATGAGGGACTTGTACCACTTCATGAAGGCTCGGAGAGCCTGTCGTGAATTCGTGTTCGCAGGTGCCACTGTGAAACACGAACCCCGGAGGCTGATTTCCTCCAACATCTGGGGCAAACACCTCTTTCCTTCTGACCTTGTGAAGGAGATCACTGACAAAGCCGCTACGGAGAATAGGAACCTTCTCCACAAATGGGGCATGTCAAAGAAAAGAAAACCCTCTCAGGACGACGGACCTCAACCTAAGAGGAAAGCCTCAAAACAGAAACCCCAGCAACGTCAACCAAGACGTCAGTTTCCGGGACCCGCTACCTCCCAAGTGGCAGCTCAGCCACAACAGACCTTTCAACTGGTCACCCAACCGGTGTTGTCACAGTCACCGGTCTTCACCCCTGCTTTCGAGCAACAGACGACTACCTTTCGTCCGGAAGGTAGAGGCTCAAACAGAGGTGCAGGCAGAGACGCGTCTCGCCGTCCCTCCAGAGGCAGAGGAGGAAAGGGAGCTAGCGGCCGAGGCAGCAAGCCCTCGGGACACCAGAAGCAATGAAGTGCTTCCGGTGGGAGGAAGACTCCGCCAATTCCAGGATCGTTGGACCTTCGATCCCTGGGCACACAGCATCGTCAAGAAGGGTCTAGGCTGGAGTTGGACTCAACCACCCCCAACATTCCAGCAGTTCTTCCAACAATCAACCCCCCTTCTGGAAGAATATGTCCTAGATCTCTTGAACAAGAAGGTGATAAGGAAGGTAAAGTCCACCAGGTTCCAAGGAAGACTGTTTTGTGTCCCCAAGAAAGACTCCGACAAACTCAGAGTCAGAATTCTGTGATAACCTGTGGTTAAATTCTCTGGGAATATCTTAGTAGTTATTTACCCAAGGAAGCTACCAAAAAGGAACCTTCAATCAGGACGCCATGGCTTGAGCCCCCCCCCCCAAAAAAAAAAAAAAATATATATATATATATATATATATATATATATATATATATATATATATATATATATATATATATATATATATATTCACATTTAGAATAGGAAATGAAGTGAGCAATTGGTTTCCGGTGAGAGTGGGGCTGAGACAGGGATGTGTGATGTCGCCGTGGTTGTTTAACTTGTATGTTGATGGAGTGGTGAGAGAGGTGAATGCTCGAGTGCTTGGACGAGGATTAAAACTGGTAGGCGAGAATGATTATGAATGGGAGGTAAATCAGTTGTTGTTTGCAGATGATACTGTACTGGTAGCAGACACAGAAGAGAAGCTTGACCGACTAGTGACAGAATTTGGAAGGGTGTGTGAGAGAAGGAAGTTGAGAGTTAATGTGGGTAAGAGTAAGGTTATGAGATGTACGAGAAGGGAAGATGGTGCAAGGTTGAATGTCATGTTGAATGGAGAGTTACTTGAGGAGGTGGATCATTTTAAGTACTTGGGGTCTGTTGTTGCAGCAAATGGTGGAGTGGAAGCAGATGTACGTCAGAGAGTCAATGAAGGTTGCAAAGTGTTGGGGGCAGTTAAGGGAGTAGTAAAAAATAGAGGGTTGGGCATGAATGTAAAGAGAGTTCTATATGAGAAAGTGATTGTACCAACTGTGATGTATGGATCGGAGTTGTGGGGAATTTAAGTGATGGAGAGACAGAAATTGAATGTGTTTGAGATGAAGTGTCTGAGGAGTATGGCTGGTGTATCTCGAGTAGATAGGGTTAGGAACGAAGTGGTGAGGGTGAGAACGGGTGTAAGAAATGAGTTAGCGGCTAGAGTGGATATGAATGTGTTGAGGTGGTTTGGCCATGTTGAGAGAATGGAAAATGGTTGTCTGCTAAAGAAGGTGATGAATGCAAGAGTTGATGGGAGAAGTACAAGAGGAAGGCCAAGGTTTGGGTGGATGGATGGTGTGAAGAAAGCTCTGGGTGATAGGAGGATAGATGTGAGAGAGGCAAGAGAGCGTGCTAGAAATAGGAATGAAGGGCGAGCGATTGTGACGCAGTTCCGGTAGGCCCTGCTGCTTCCTCCGGTGCCTTAGATGACCGCGGAGGTAGCAGCAGTAGGGGACTCAGCAGTATGAAGCTTCATCTGTGGTGGAAATGTGGGAGGTTGGGCTGAGGCACCCTAGCAGTACCAGCTGAACTCGGCTGAGTCCCTGGTTAGGCTGGAGGAACGTAGAGAGTAGAGGTCCCGTTTTTGTTTTGTTTCTTGTTGTTGTCGGCTACCCCCCAAAATTGGGGGAAGTGCCTTCGGTATATGTATGATGTACATTTAAATACATATTTATTCATATATATATATATATATATATATATATATATATATATATATATATATATATATATATATATACATATATATATATATATATATATATATATATATATATATATATATATATATATATATATATATATATATATATATATATATATATATATACTAGTGCATGCAACCGTCCAAAAAAGACGGCAAAATATTTAAAGAGATATGCACATACACACACCTCACTTTCACCAGGGTATGACTATTCTCCCTCCACCACACCAGGCAAAAAGAAATATATATATATATATATATAATAGATATATATATATATGAATATATATACATAGATAGATATATATATATATATATATATATATATATATATATATATATATATATATATATATATATACATATATATATATATATATATATATTCACATTTTATATATATATACATATATATATATATATATATATATATATATATATATATATATATATATATATACAAATGTAATATATATATATATATATATATATATATATATATATATATATATATATATATATATATATATATATATATATATATATATATATATATATGCATGTATATATATATATATATATATATATATATATATGTATATGTATATATATATATATATATATATATATATATATATACACACATACATACTAGTGCATGCAACCGTTCAAAATAGATATGCATATACACATACCCCACTTTCACCAGGGAATGACTAGTCTCCCTTCCTCTTCCGTGACGAAAAGATATATATATATATATATATATATATATATATATATATATATATATATATATATATATATATATATATATATACATATACATACTATATATATATATATATATATATATATATATATATATATATATATATATATATATATATATATATATATATATATATACACACACATACTTACTAGTGCATGCAACCGTTCAAAATAGATATGCACATACACATACCCCACTTTCACCAGGGTATGATTAGTCTCCTTTCCCCTTCCGTGACGAAAAGGTATATATATATATATATATATATATATATATATATATATATATATATATATATATATATATATATATATATATATATATATATATATATATATATATATATATATATATAAACAGCTTGTGACTGCCCAATAAGATAAGAAAAAGAACGAAGGTGATGTATATGAATATATGTGTTAAACTGAAAAACGTTACCTCATATTACCATTTAAACAAAACTGAAGTCTCGGTTGCATGAGCATCATGTTCCTTTTATTATGAAATTATGCTCAACACTTATATTCAGTGTGACCATAAAAGAGGAATTAAGGAATGTCTAAAGACAATTAGATACTCTAGTTAATCAAGAGCATATCATCATTAATGACCTGGTTCTGAAATCTAAAGTGCCTGCAAAATATCTACGACAGTTAATCGTCATCACGACCAAAAAAAAAAAAAAAATAGGAAAAAGTAATTCCATCTATGATAGAAAGCGAAAAGTTTTGCTCAAATGGGGAAAGAACTCGCTTCAAATCAGTACATCATTTCTTATTTTTGCTCGTCATAGCCTTTGATACTTATTTGTAACAGCTTATTGAAAAATCAAACTCACGGTTTGGGGGAATTTACTGATTAGATTTTAAAACTTAAGAATTTTGTATTATTTCTTGTGGCACCAACTGATCAATACTCTTCCTAATTATTATGAAATCACTGAAATTACTCTTCAACTGAAATTACTCTTTGAAGAGACTCGTAGATTTTCACTTTTTCTATAGCATGGGTGAAGACTAAAGGAGAAGGGAGAAGGAAGGATATATTGAACGCTAATGGGTTCTTTTTGGGAGTGACGGAATTTTGACTTCCTTTCTGGACACGAAGAAGAATAGATTTATTTGGCCAGTGGAAATTTTCTTTTAATTTGGCTTCACTCCGAATGTGTATTAGATATATATAAAAATCTCACTAACGAGCAAATCAATACTTACACTTATATAAATAGTTTCAATGTCAGTCATGAGGTTGGGATCAACTTAAATAGAATCAGTAAGAAAAATGTAATTCATATAAACATGTTATGCCAAAGTGTTTTAGAGAAAATCACTATGCCAGAATGGACTTCAGAATTCTTACAGCTGATATCAAAGATTAATAACCCCACATTGAAGTGTTAAATTTTATGTCATATATTCAGTTTTCAGATAACAAAATACTGAAAAAGTTATACAATAAACCCTGACGGATATTCATGAGCATGTAGATTTATCAACTGTGGGAGCTGGTGAGGTTGGATTTGGAATGTTTTAATACCAGAGCATGGGAATGCTATTTATTTCTAAATTGCCATAAAAAAAGCGCGATTAGCATGAGAAGAATGCGTGTTGCTCAACACACCACAGCCTCTGTGTCAGTTCCCAACCCTAAATATTAACCTACAGAGCCAACGCATAATCATCTTAGAAAAAACACGGACTTTAATGTTTAGGATGCGTTTTACCGTATACGTTACTGTACCTATTACAGATATTGTTAAATGAAATTTATGTGGTTTATTATTCCAGTTATTACCTCCGTCAAGGAGGTTATAAGACTGAGTCGGGTTATTTATTTATTTGTGTGACTTTCCGGCTGTGGAGAGCATTACGTCAAAAGTACTCGACGAGGTTTGACAAAATTTTCATCTCAGATGAATCTTAGGTCATGGAAGACCCAATTAAATTTCGGAGATGATCCGGATCCGCATCCATATTCTAAACACAATTTCCATAATTCGCCATTTTAAACATAACGTCAATACATATTGACGCATTTTGACGAAATTTCTACCTCCCATAAAACAAATGCCATGGACAACTCCATTAACTTTTGAATATGATCTGGTTCTAGATGCTGATTTGCATTTTTCACAATTTTAAAGATTACGTCAAAACAAATAGACGGATTTTTTTTTACGAAATTGGACTGTCACTAAATTTTATCAATGGATAGATATCAAGCCTCGGGAGAAACCATGGAATTTTGCAGGTGATACTGTTCAAGATCACGATTCCTGATCGACATTACGATTTTCACCATCTACAGTCAGCATATGAAAAGGGGGAATACTATGTCCGTAGACTTTATTTAAATGTTACAATAGATTCGATTCATCCATAGTATCCCATGAAAAAAAAATCAAGTGTTTCGTCCGTATGGTTGAGTAAAATATAGGTAATATTCAATGGCGGAGGTTTTAAATCTCTTGTACCGCATGTGTTTCATACACGTTCGTACATAGTAACGGTTTTGATTTTTTATCTTTCCACTCGCTCTTCCCTGCACTGTTAAATACCACCATGTCTTTTCATGCTAGCA
>NC_090732.1:86371894-86391894 GCF_036898095.1 Palaemon carinicauda | reverse complement strand
ACAAGCAACAGAATTTAATTATCTTCTACGCATATTACAAAGTAACTTGATTAGCTCTAGCATAAGTTTAGCGGTTTTGACTATAAATCATATGAAAAGAAGTGCTGGATAGTTGTTTGGTTTAAGGGTGTCGTGGCACTTTGAAAGGACAGGGCTGGGAAAACCAAAGGTAATTACTTCAAGAATAGCTCGGACCAATGCAGTGCGAGGGAAATTGAAGGGGTTGAGTGTCAGGAAAACTGAAGGCAATCTGGCAAGAGAAAGAGCAGAAATCTTTTAAGCTCTAGTCCAGGAACTGGAATAAACAAATGCTATTTCAAGTCAAGATGTTAACAAAGCGTATAATAAATCAGCAATATTATTGGGATCTCTTTCTCACAATGTAAAAATGAAGCCTTTGTATTGTTATGCTAGGCAGACAGCACTTCTAGTGAAATCAAATAAACATGTATGGTTGTTGTAATGCTTTGCCGAGAAATAGAGGTCGTTGAAAGGCTAAAAATACAAAAAAAAAAAAAAAAAAAAGGAAAGAGATCGATATGAATTATAGCTTCAGACTAAACTACTCTGCAGAACGCCATTTAGATGTTAGTGGCTTTTGTAATGTTTAGCATTAACCAGTTTTGTTATATTTTCAATAAATATCAAATTTGAATGTCTTTAAGATTCCTGAAATATGCAGTAGGGTTAATGGAACTAATTTACCAATGCTCTATTTGTTATGACTATATCATCCCACTTGCTATGCATGAATGAAAGGTTTAACTACCTGTTTTCCAACCCATTAAATTTATACAACAATTTCTAAAATTTTCTGACTGTTAAAATCATTGAAAAGTTCATTAGTAATAACTTTACATGCCCTTATTCTTTATCTATTTTCCCCAGTAAATAAATCTTAATAACATCATTATCTATTTTTGCAGTACGATTATTTGAAAAGCATCAAAACTTTTAAATTTTCAATTAGAACCGAATTTGGGTTAATGCAGCAAAACTACCAAATAATAACCTTTTTTCAATATAATCACCAAAATGAAACCAAACAATATATATGCCAAAACATAAAAGCTTTCTGTTTTTAATCCTTGATGAAATGGACCACCCTCGAACAATATCTCCTAACAGGTAAACCTCACCCTTGTTTGTAACAAATCGGTTCTGACTACCATTCGGGAGGATAAGTTATTGTCTCTAATAAATTGAGAATTCAGAAACCCAAGAGCGTGAAATTCACAGGCAGATGGCTAATCAATTTAGAGCCCAGCATGGATTATAGGACATTGTCATTTCCTCTGTTTATATACTGTATGTAGAGCGTGTTGGGTATTAAAGTAAAGGTCATGATACGTTGTGATGCTATTTCCGTTTGGTCAGAATTCCATTTATATACTGCATATATATATATATATATATTCATATGTATGTACATATATATATATATATATATATGTGTGTGTGTGTGTATATATCATACACACATGTACCTATATATACATATGTATATATATATATATATATATATATACATATATATACATACATATATATATATATATATATATAATTAAAAAAATCGACAGTATATTCAAAATACAATATAATGTATACATATTTACCTCTCCAGAATCTACCCATTATCTGCAATTTTTAAACGAATACATAAATATCTGTCTTGTTATAGGAATGCCTAACAAAGATGAATTGTTCGGAAAGCATAAGTTTTTATTTGACTAGTTTATCTGGATAAAAATATTAACGATACAATAAAAATCCTCCAAGTCTTATGTGATAGAAGATTTCACAATTTGTTACAAATTTTTTTTATGACAAAGAAAATTCCCTATTACCAGACTGTTTTCCTAAATCTTCATTTTCATATTTGTTATTATCATATATATATAAATATATATATATATAAATATATATATATATATATATATATATGTATGTATATATATATATTTATATATATAAATATATATATACATATATGTATACATATATATATATATATATATATATCCATCCATATCCATATACCAAAGGCACTTCCCCCAATTTTGGGGGTAGCCGACATCAACAAGAACAAAACAAAAAAGGGGACCTCTACTCTCTATGTTCCTCCAGCCTAACCAGGGACTCAGCCGAGTTCAGCTGGGTACTGCTAGGGTGCCACAGCCCGACCTCCCACATTTCCACCACAGATGAAGCTTCATACTGCTGAGTCCCCTACTGCTGCTACCTCCGCGGTCATCTAAGGCACCGGAGGAAGCAGCAGGGCCTACCGGAACTGGGTCACAATCGCTCGCCATTCATTTCTATTTCTAGCACGCTCTCTTGCCTCTCTCACATCTATCCTCCTATCACCCAGAGCTTTCTTCACACCATCCATCCACCCAAACCTTGGCCTTCCTCTTGTACTTCTCCCATCAACTCTTGCATTCATCACCTTCTTTAGCAGACAGCCATTCTCCATTCTCTCAACATGGCCAAACCACCTCAACACATTCATATCCACTCTAGCCGCTAACTCATTTCTTATACCCGTTCTCACCCTCACCACCTCGTTCCTGACCCTATCTACTCGAGATACACCAGCCATACTCCTCAGACACTTCATCTCAAACACATATATATGTGTGTGTGTATGTCTGTGTGTGCTGTACACATATAATATATGTAAAAGCATCACATATATATGTATATATATATATATGTGTGTGTGTGTGTTTGTGTATATATATATATATATATGTGTTGTCGTGTGTGTGTTTGTGTATATATATATATATATATGCATACATGCATATATATATTTATATATATATATATATATATGTTTGTGTGTGTGTGTGCTGTACACATATAATATATATATTAGCATCACATATATATGTATGTATACTTGTGTATATATATACATATATGTATATATATATATATATATATATGTATAATATATATATGCATACATATATATATATATATATATATGCATAAATTAAATGTATACAATATATGGGCATGCACACTCGTCGAAAGGAATTAGTAGAAAGAACAACTGCTGGAACTGACAGGGAGTTTAACGAAATTAGTCGGAAAAAAACTAAGCAAATATAGATAACCAAGAATGAAAACATTTTTAAAAAATATGAAAAAAAGGAATGGAAAGTAAATTGTCCTTCAATAATTTCTTTCATTTTGATAATACGAAGAAAAATGCTTAGAATAAAATAAGTAAATATAAGACAAGAGGAAATCTGAAATTTTTATGTTAATGAAAGTGTAAATTGAAAAAAAAAAATCGTAAATTTTGTGAATTATCTGCAACTGCTTTTAAGTGATTTAGGTATTTTCAAACGCCTACTTTTCTAGAACTTGGGTAATGTCTCTATATCAGAGGATTAACTACAGTACCATGGATTGACTTATTCAAGGTGGACTAACTAGTTAAAATTTCTAAAAATAGCAAAGGGAAATTCCCTTGTCCACGGCAACAACTAATTTAAAAAGGAAAAAAAGAAACAAGGAATTAAAAAGGGAAGAAAGAAAATAAAAAGAAATAGACTTCACAGAGGTAAATTGCAATCCTTTCTCCAGAACGGAAGAAAAGGTCTCCCCGCCCCCACCCTAAGAATTCGGGTTTTGAAGGCAACAAAGACAGCCTTTAGATTTCTTACTCAAATGAAGAAAACAAAATGGTGATACGAGTTAAATGTATCTAACGTTATAATTCTATGATATCTTTGAAGAGTTCTTATTTTACACATAATTCTCTTTCTGTAAATAAAGACATCAGATTATCGGACAAATTGCATAAATTGATATTTATTATTCTATTTTATCTAAAATAATATGTTTTTTAATATGCGAAACTGTTGGAACACTTGACAAGAATAACAATAAAATTCCATAACGTTTTCTTTTTTATAAGAGAGAGAGAGAGAGACGAGAGAGAGAGAGAGAGAGAGAAGAGAGAGAGAGAGAGAGAGAGAGAGAGAGAGAGAGAGAGAGAGAGTATTGAAATCAATTATGATCAATGGTACATATTACAATATTTTTATCACGTATTTTCTATTATCACATAAACTTATACTGTATGTATTTAAAGATAGTTTAATAATTTCCAGTGGTAAATACTTTATATAGTAGGACATACAGCAGTTGTGACCGAATAGTTGGCAGTTGTCGGTTGTTAGGATATTATATATTTGTTAGTTTTTATATTATTATTATTATTATTATTATTATTATTATTATTATTATTATTATTATTATTATTGTACTGGACAGTATCATGTTATTACAACTGTAATACGTCTATTTTTACTCTTAAAAATTTAGAGTGTTGTACAGTATATCAAAAGGACATATATGTATAAAAATGAGAGACAGACAGACAGACAGAGAGAGAGAGAGAGAGAGGTATACTGCCTGTAGAAAATTGCAATGCTCATTATCATTGCAGTACAGTACAGTGCATTTCTGAAGAGTAGTATGCATTTCATTTAATGTACAATTACAGTACTTAAAGATATATTCACAAGTGCTGTAAAGTAACAAGATAGCGTAACATTCGTGAGGTTAGGGTCTCCTGTTATCCGCTGAATTCCTTATCAGAGAAGGAGGAGGCACGAAGGAAACACCCACGGACAAGGATGGCCAACTGTATATTCAGCTTTAAGCTATTTCCCCTAATATTGGCTCACTGGCATATCCATACCTTAACTACTAAATCAAAGTTGAAAGTCCTGTGTAGGTAGCTTCTATAGCATCAGCTGCATAAAAGCTTTATTTTCAAACATCTTCACAAGAGTTTTGCCTCTCTCTCTCTCTCTCTCTCTCTCTCTCTCTCTCTCTCTCTCTCTCCATCTTATTTACTTAATATTATCACCCTTCCTTTAAGTTTCGACCATTTTCGTTCACTTTTATTCATCGCCCAAATTTCACTCCCTAAAAGAAATTTTGGCTCATAAATACCTTCATAAGTTCAATCTTTGTCTTTCCTTAAAGCCATCATCGATTCCAATTCTATTACATGCATCTAATTACTTTGGTTGTTTCCCCATACGTGATTCCATTTTTACCGTCCCTTTCAATATCCGTTAGCCTGTCCATACTCACAAATGTCTATGTAAATCAGTCATATCCATTCTTTAGACATTAACGTTAACATTGTTTGTTTTATTCCATATGTGTGTGTATCATTTGCATTCTTACCATTATCATTGTTAATATTCACTTTTAATTATCCACTGATATAAGAACTTTTGATCTCATTCTTTAGTGTAAGGAATTTACTATCTTTAATTCTACAATCCTTACACAAAGTATATCCATTTCCAGACATTCACAATTTTATTCAAAGTGTTTTCTTCGCATAATTCCTTTTCCTTATACTAAAGATAATTAAGCAGCCGCGAAGACCAAACACACCTATTTGTCGATCAAACGTCTGAAGTAGTGGTTTTGTAACTTAAAAGACGAATTCAAATCTTAATTGAGAGTTAAAATTTGATTATCATATCCACGTATCAGTAACAGCATCTTTATATATCAAACAAAAATGTAATTATAATATCATAAATACTAGCGTGTGTGAGAGCTCTCAATGATAGTATACTGTACCACACGTGTTTCATCCACGCTCGTACACCATAACGGTTTTGCTTTTTATCTTATCATTCGCTCTTCCTTGCATTGTTAATAAACCAACCTGTGTAAACCTGATAGCTTATGCTTGATTTTGTTTCAATTTTAGTGACTTCTCTTGCTCGCAAGTCCTGGTATTTAAGGTCGATGTCTGTTTGATAAAGTTTAGTTGCATTCACCTCGCCTCTCAGTTATCACAATATTCTAAGCAAAATTAAAAATAAAAATGAAAATAGAAAAATAAAACATGGGATGTTACTGACGTCTGCAATAGTTGGGGGTGGTAAATCTTTGTTCAAAATCTGCTTTAGCACTAAAGTTTAACTTTCTCATTTCATTGCCAGTGGAAAAAAAAATTATACATCTGAAATTTTTTTATATTGGCTTCTGTCTTATCGTTTGAGAGATATTTTTACGAAAGCATAATCATGGGAAAGTGTAGATAGAGGGAAAATGGCTTTAAACTCCATAGATGTTTCGTTATCATACATGTGCATAAAAAAAGGAAATCCTGTTTGAGACCTAAAGTTTAATTCTCTAATTCAATCGTAAGGGCAACATTCTTGTATATCACACACAAAAAAAGTGATTATCATGTCATCAATACTGGTGGGAATATTTTCAAGTTAAGTTGTTCAGAACAATTGAAACTTTTAGTAACAAAAGTGAAGCATGCTAGTAAATGTAAATGGAAGATTGATTGGTAAGTCGTAGAACGAGTTTTGAGACTGAGGTGTATTAGGTCTCTATAAGTAAGTGATCAGATGAAATAAGTCAAAAGAAATGGCGACAGACATAAGAACAATGTTGCGGGAGAAGAAAATGAGTTAAGAATGGGTTTTGGAAAAATTGGTTTTTGTAGATGATAAAGAATTTATTGAGGATGGTAAAGAGAAAGTCCAGAGAAAATTAAAGAGTTAGAAAGCAATTATAAGACGATCATGCTGAGAGTAAACGTGAAAAAGGATACGGTTTTTATGTAAATGGATCTCAGGAAAATAGAGATATGATTGTCAAAATCAATGATAGAATAATAGAAGTGGGTACTGGTATACTGTACGTACTTTGGAGTAATTGGTACTGATATACTGGAGTAAACGTAATATATTATGGTAGAATGGAGAAATCACAGAATAAAAAAGAAAGATACAGTTTATTAGTGAAATATTGGGAAGAAAATTTATACTCGTATATCTATGATGCTAAAGTGGGGAAAACACAGAGAGGTTGTTGTGTTAACTCTCCTTTACAGGATAGTCGTTGAATGAGACTGGATGGGGAAAAGAGAGTAGAATCTAGAATTGTTTGGAGAGAGAATGAATAAATTTAGACATTAACCGGGTTAAACAGTGGGATATGTGAGAGTAGGTGTTAGATAAAAGTGAAATAATCCAGTGAGTATAAAGGGGCTCCAAAAATATTGATGAGCCTTTTACGGAATGTATAAAACCAGTATACTCAACGCAGCGAGAAATGGATGATAAGGGAGGGAACCTGATTTTAAACAGATTCTACCACTAGTGCTACGTCAGCAGATCACCGGCCACTCTCTAACCCTTCATCTTACTCTGTCTCTTCTTATTTCACTTTTTTTTCTGTTTTTATAAAAATTAGCGTATCTAAAATTCTCTCTCTCTCTCTCTCTCTCTCTCTCTCTCTCTCTCTCTCTCTCTTTGTCTTTTCTTCTAAGAAAAACGTGTTCATCTTATGGATAACTGCCTTAGCTTAGCTATGATGGGGGCCATATGTCGAGCTTAAAGCAGGGGAACGGTCCAACGCAAGAGTGTGCGTGTCACAGCGTGTGTTGCAGCAGCATCTGGCCTATGACCATGAGAGGCCCTCCGGTTCATATGACAAGTTTAGGATAGGGGAAACCTTTATACAGAAAATGCACCTTGGATTTTACTTAATTGGTTTTGTGGAACAGTTAGAATAATTTCGGATGCAATTAAGAAAATACACCAATCGTTTTCTAAGGACACCTCTCGGTCAGGAGATTTTATTCTCGGTGAAAAAGTTAATTTAATTATGTATCTGCGTTGAACAAGTTAAAGTCAAACGATCATAGAATGGTGAGAGCAAAATTTGTTTAGATCTAAGGAACGAGAAAAAACACTAGTTCTAAGAAAAAATGAATAAACACTCCTGTGATAAGACAAAGATCTGGTGAGTTTAGTTTAGCTATACAAAATGGTTATTTCCTGTTACATGATGAAATGGCACAAAGTAAAGATGAAATGAACAGTAACAAAATTTGTAGTGGAATCAGCACAGCACATACTGTAGGTGGAAGAGCTCATATACAAAAACTAGAAAATATCAGAAAAGACTAAATACCTAATGAAGAAAAGATTGGAGATGAGGGCAAAATCCAAGAGAGATGAAATAGAATTACCAGAACTATCCAAAAAAATAAACAAACTATAAACCCAAGATATTCGTAAACAAAATCAGACAAAAATTGAGGAAACTCTAAAGAAAGTAAGAAGCATCAAATTGGTGAAAAAAAGCATTGAAATAGGGCGCTAACAGATGTTTACTTTAAAGGATGAAAATGGAAATATTATCTACAATAAAAATGGAGTGAAAGATTTGCAAAGCATTTTTTTTTTCAATGATATACAATAGCAATCTAATAAATAACTTCTCCAATAGAAAAAATTAAACACCTTAATCGGCACTAAACATAACAGTAAGAAAAGTAAAGTAAGCCTTAAAAGGCAAGCAAAGATGCAAAGCAGTAGGAGAAGATGGCCTAACAATGGATTTAATTATGGATGGAGGAGATTTAATATTAGTAAAACTCATTGAACTTTACATAGAATTTCTGCAAGAATGCTCTATACCTACATCTTGGAAAAATTTTATCAATACAGTAATTTAGAAAAAGGGAGGCACAGAAGATATGAAAAATTACTGCTAAATAAGCCTACTCTCCGTAGCATATAAAATATTAACAAAGATCGTACTAGGCCAAATAGAAAGACAGCTAGACTTTAATCAACAAAGAGAGCAGGCAGGAATTAGAAGGGGGTATTCAACCACTGATCATAACCATGTGATTAACCAGCCAAGGGAAAAATCAATAAAGTATGACAAACCACTATGTATGGCATTTTTAGACTATCGGAAAGCTTTTGATTCTGTCAAAACCTCTGTAGTAATGAAAGCTCTTCAAAGAGAAGGGGTAGATAAATCTTATGTTAGAATGCCTGAAGATATCTATACAGGAAGTACAGCAATCCTGAAAATACATGATAGTGAAAGAAAATTCCAAATAAGAAAGAGGTTACAAAGGGAGACCCCATCTCCCCTAAACTATTCAAAATGTGCCTAAAAGAGGTTTTTAAGAATTTGAATAGGGAAAATGTATGAATTAATATTAATGGGGAATACCTTATCAACTTGAGATTTGCAGATGACATAAGCTTTGCTTGGTGAATCATGGAAGGAATTACAATAGATGAGAGAAGATTTGAATAGAGATAGAGCAGAACCGCAGGACTGACAATGAATACGAGTAAAACTAAGATAATGTTCAATGAAAATGCAGACACAACCAATAAGGAGATTGCTAATGAATATACATACCTAGGACAGACAGTAAGTGTTTCCCAAGGACAATCGACAGAAATTAAAAGAAGAATAAGCATGGGATGGAAAATTATGGTAAACAAAATGAGATAATGAAAAGTAAAATGACACTTTTTCTATAAAGGAAAGTATTTAATCAGATGGTCTTACCAGTTTTAACTTATGCATCAGAAACTTGGAGCCATACCAAAGCCTTAGAACATATGCTAGTTACAATGCAAAGAGCTAGGGAAAGAACAATGAAGGGAATAACCCAAAGAGACAGAAAACGAACTACATGGATACGAGAGCAAACTTAGATAGAGAATATTCCAACAGCAAATAAGAAAAAGAAATGGAAATGTGTAGGACATATAATAAGAAGGACAGATATAGAAGGACATTAAGAATAACAGAATGGGTGTTTAGAGATTACAAAAGAAGCAGAAGGACTGGGTTTGGACTGGCATAGAATGACCGTACACAGACTCAAAGTGGAAGAACATGTCTGAGGACTTTGTTCTGCAGTGAACCAGTAAGGGCTGATTATGTAAATATCCAAATATACATACACACACACACACACACACACACACATATATATATATATATATATACATATATATATATATATATATATACAAATACATATATATATACATATACATATACATACACACACACACACACACACATATATATATATATATATATATTAATCTTCCGACACTCGGATAAAAGAAGTTATCATTAATTTGATCTGCCTCCCAAAACTTTTGATATGCTTATGCTTTTAATCATTCTTAGTTAATTTGATACCAAGCACCTGACCTGTACCAAAGCATATACTTCCATAAATCACTTCTGAGAGTCTCCATTTTATAATGTCATGGGATGGTATGATTGATAATGTGGCAAAAAAAGGTCAGAATTCTATATGTCCATTTCAATTGTTATTGTTTATTAACTACGTTGGATGTGAAACATACATTTAGATTCATACACATAATCATTAGTGATGACTGAACTGGTGATATTTTGGGAATTATTAGAGAATGGATGGTGTCTCGTTTACACTTACCTAATACAGCAAGTAACACAAAAACTTTAATAAATAAAACCAAATAAAGCAATACTAATATCATGATTTATTAATTTTACATTATTCATACACCACTCTTACAGTTTGTGGTGTCATATTTCAGGGGCGGCCAGGATCTAGAAGGAGAGTGTTTTTATATTTCTTAACAAATTATTATATTAAATCAACTTGAAAAATATTATGTTATATCATGCACACACACACACACACACACACACACACACACACACATATATATATATATATATATATATGCGTG
This sequence comes from Palaemon carinicauda, assembly GCF_036898095.1. Classification (NCBI taxonomy): domain Eukaryota; kingdom Metazoa; phylum Arthropoda; class Malacostraca; order Decapoda; family Palaemonidae; genus Palaemon; species Palaemon carinicauda. Next base: position 86,381,305 of record NC_090732.1, on the reverse strand, counting down.
TGTGTTTGTGTCTGAAATTTTAATAGATAAGTAGATAGTTATATATCTATATATATGCATATCAATTTGGCAAACCTTCATCCATAACAACTTCGTCTTTTTACAAACCCTTATCAATTCGTAAACAGCTGCGTCATACAACCATCCCCACTCACCCCACCACCCCCAGTATTATGGTTCCGGAGCTGTCGCACTGATAATTCTAATTCATTTGCATGAAGAATGGGACAAGCGTACCGGAATTCAGTGCTACCATTTATTATACTACCGAATGAACACTGAACTCTCATCGTCCCTGATGTCAGTCTCAACGTTATGTAAGTCCTTAGTACAAACATATTTATTGCTATGTATGTACGCATTTATGTATGCATGCAATCATACACACACACAAACACACACACACCACACACACACACACATATATATATATATTATACATATATATATACCTATATATATAAAATATATATATACATACACACACATATATATATATATATATTATTATCATGATCATCTCCTACGCCTATATACGCAAAAGGGCCTCGGTTGGATTTCGCCATTCGTCTCTGTCTTAAACTTTTAATTCAATACTTCTCCATACATCATATCCTACTTCGCATTTCATACCCAGCCATGTAGGCCCGGGTCTACCAACTCTTCTATATATATATATATATATATATGCATATGTGTATATATATATATATGTGTGTGTAGTGTGTGGTGTATATATATATATATATATATTCCTGCGATCTGGTTTCTATTTTTGTAGTATCGTACAGGGGAAGTTCTATCAAGGAAAAAGAAAATATGTATGCCCAGAAGAAAACTCTTCACTATGGAGTATACTAAATGGATTTGACTAGTATTTTCCACATCAAATTTTGTCACGATCAGATGAATGCCTTTCAGCGACGGTTTTATATCTTCCTTGTATTTTTCATCAGTCTCTGTTTACATTAACTTATTCATTTCTGATTATAAATTTAAAAATTCAATTGATTTTCTCTATAGCAAGGCACTAAAAGAGTTAGAAGACCCAGGCATACATGGATGAGGACTATGAAGCGTGAAGTAGGAGATGCTGAATGGACAAGTATGAATTTAAAAGCTTAAGATAGAGATGACTGGCGAAATCTAACCGAGGCAATTTGCGTCAATGGGGGTAGAATGAGATGATGATGATGTTGATGATATCACTTACATTAATCAAACTTTCTTATACAGTGGGCTACCTTTGAAAAACCATAATTTAAGTTGAATCAATACGTGCCCTAAGTAATCAATTCCTTATTTCGACTTTACTACAAAGCAATTTGTGAGTTGGTCTAGCTTTAATAATAAATAGCTTTGAGTTGTTTGTTAAATAAACATTTATCTATTTCCTTTAAATTTCTCGATAATAATCCCAGCAAATAAGATCCTTCGCCCAAACGAAAAATATAGACTCGTGACCATGATTCCGAAAAGGGGTTTTACAAACTCTCAACTTCAAAATTGTCATTTTCTATTTGATGTTTAGCAAATATAAATGTGCTCCACTCACAAAGCTCTATGTTGTCCCTTTAGAGGACGACAACCCCGAAAAAGCCATTAGCCTCATCGATATCAACATTAACGCCTTCCTCATCCTTAGACCTAATAATCATCAGCGGTATCTGCTGCCTCACTTCAACTATCTAAGAGTAGTCTTCCTTTTATGTTTTTTCCTTTATTTTCACGTGTCCAACTCATCCACTTTTTATGTCTTCATAACTATACGTAATTGCAGAGCACCGTTTCAATAACATATAACTACTTCGACAATGAATTTATTTTCGTAACTTATCCAACCGTGGATACTATTACTGCAAATCACATTTAAGACTTGTGTTGATATCATTGTGTCTATCAAACACACATTTATACAGGTAATGGGGACCATCAGATTTAATCAATACATAAAAATTTCAGTCTTAAAAGCTACTGAAACTAAATATCTATGATATGGAAATGAAGATGGGTCTAATTTAATTTTAGTAAATATAATCTGTGAAAACAATGTTCATGTAAGAGTAGAACTTCTATCTATCTTCATAGCTTATTGATTTAACGTACCCTTGCTTTAAACTAATGTGCATTGAGTTAGATTCTGCAGCATTTATTCACAATATGGAGTAGAATTAGCAGTGACAGGCGAATTCAAATAACGTGAGAGGAAGTTAAGAGGTCTTTGTTATGGTAAAAAAAAAATAATTTTATCGATGATCTCTCTCTCTCTCTCTCTCTCTCTCTCTCTGTACATACATATATATATATATATATATACTGTATATATATATATATATATACTGTATATATATATATATATATGCAGTATATATATATATATATGCAGTATATATATATATATATGTATGTGTGTGTGTATATATATATATATATATATGACATTAACCATTATCCCTAACAGGAGTGGCTTCAGAAGAAAGCACCACACAGCCACTACCGCACTTATTACTGAGCTCTTGGTTTGTGGATGAACATCCTATCCACTAAACCTTAAAATGCATTAGTTAGGGTAGTAGGGCACCAGCGGCCCATTGAGATACTACCGCTGGGGAGTTATTGGGACCTTTGACAAGTCAGACAGTACTGCATTGGCTCCCTCTCTGGTTACGGCTCATTTTGTCTTTGCCTACACATACACCGAATAGTCTGGCCTATTTTTTTCCACATTCTCCTCTGTCCTCATACATCTGACAACACTGAGATTACCAAACAATTGCTCTTCGCTCAAGGGGTTAACTACAGCAAGGTAATGGTTCATTGACTACTTTCATCTTGTTAAAGGTAGAAGAGACTCTTTAGCTATGATAAGTAGTTTTTCTAGGAGAAGAACACTCTAAAATCAAAGCATTGTTCTCTAGTCTTGGGTAGTGCCCTAGCCTCTAAACCATGGCTTTCCACTGCCTCGGATTAGAGTTTTCTTAGTTGAGGGTACACTCAGGCACGCTGTGCTATCTTATTTCTCTTTCTCCTGTTATTTTGAAGTTTTTATAGTTTAAATATGAAAGATCTAATTTAATGTTGTTATGGTTCTTAGTATAATTAGATTCAATTGTTTATTACTTTTCTTGTCGTTTTTTAGTTCCTTGTTTCCTTTTCTCACTGAGCTATTTCTCTCTGGTGGAGCCCTTGGGCTTATAGCATCTTGCTTTTCCAGCTATGGTTGTAGCTTAGCTTGTAATAATAATAATAATAATAATAATAATAATAATAATAATTATTATTATTATTATTATTATTATTATTATTATTATTATTATTATTATTATTATTATTATTATTATATTCCATACACGGAAACAGAAGGCTCTTCGACGGCTCATCCAACTACGAGTTTCATCACATCTTACACACTCCTGTAAAGCCTGGAAGTCAAAACCGTTCCCTTCTAATACGTCTTTCACAGCATCTATTCCCTTCTTTCGATAATGTCTAACGTCTCCTCTTTCCCCTTAGCACTTCTGAATTATAGAATCTTTTCACCAACTGACTCTCGTCTATTCTATGCACATGCCCAAACCACTTCAAGTACTCTGATTCATATTTTCCCGTACTCTTGCTTTTCACCATTTCTTCTTTCTACAAATGCACCTTCTCTAATATACTACACAATGGTGTCCTATGAATTTATCAAAATACCCTTTATCAATTTTTCTATTATACAATGGAACCCATTGTCTTGGAACATCCAGACATACCTTACAAAATGTAGTCAAAACCTTTATTATATCCGTAATATACCTTATCTCGGCTGTAATCATATCAAATTCGGCTTTGCCATTCTTGAACCTCATTCACTATTAACGTTTTTATATCTTCAACAATTAGTACCACGAGCAATCCCAGTCATGCACTCATCTCTGCCTGTCTACTATCCTCCAGATTCAACGAATCTTCAGCATTTAGCTATTTCCCATAATGTTTTCTTTTGCCTGTGAATTTTCTATACCTCATTCTCCTTAACGTAGCAAACTAAACACAAACTCAGTCCTAAAAGGAACTGTCAAAACAGTGACCAGAAATACTTAAAAATGATTAGTATCCTTTCTCATTTATTACAAACTGTACGTTATTGATAAAGTCTTGTGATATGCCATTTTGTCTTCTTAATCAGCAGTTTAGCATTATCAGGATATACTGATCCTTTTATAAGTCTAAGCTGCCATTAAACACAATTAACTTGGCAATTCTGCTTTGCTCAATGATTGAGCTGCTTTCTCTTCAGTTTGTCAATACTACAAGTTGATCGGTTTATCCTTTAACAATTAATGGCTTTAGCTTATGTTAAAAGACACATTTTTGGCATATGATCCCGAGAAGACACCCATTAGTCGAAGCCTGTCAATAAAAAAGAAAGGTACATTAAATACCTACCCAGGGGACACAAGACTGCAACACCAGTGTATCTACATCATCTGCCCAAGTCTAAAGAATGCCACATTATAATACCCAAAGTTTGCACACATGCTCTGATTAAATTCATTATCGTATCCAGAATCTAGCGATAAAAGAAAATACTACAGCATCACAGGATCATCAAGGGCCTACTCTATGTAAGTCAGCAGTAAGTGCTTAAATGTGCTTGTACAGCAGTTGGCAATGGAGCACATACTGTTTGTGTCTACACTATCTAGTGGATTCTAAATAGAGTACCACATTATAATGCTTTGCGATCACACTTATGTAGCTAAAATTTATTTATTGTATTCATAACCTATTGGTTGTAGAACATATTAACTGCGTGAGAGGAAAGCATTATTCAATTCAGATGTATTACTGTGGATAGTAAGTTTTGTAAGCACTGCCAACCTTAGTTTTTCCTTGTTGTCAGTGCGGTTACTCATTTAGAAAATAGTTTGGTCCATGTCACTTCTGCCACACACAGGGAACACTAAAGGACCATCCTTATGTGAAACTCATAAATCAGTCTGTAATATTCCTTCACATTGGGATAATAACCACAGATGATTCTCTATATAACTTTAACAGCCAAGATCCCAGTCAGTGTTAATTTGTATACAGACAGAAAAAAGGCTGCAAATGAGTAAGGGGTATTGTTCTTAAGATGAAGGAATATTGACAAAATCCACTTGGCGACTTCAAAAGTTATTCATAACATTTATGCACAAGAAGAAATGGAAGGTTTATTGGAGTAAATAAGAAAGATTCAACTACATGGCTGAACATGAGGTGAATATGGTATTCATGAAAAAAAAAAAAAAAAAAAAAAAAAACTGAGAAAGTAAAAGACAGCAAGGAAAGAAAATTAAAAAGAAATTATGCAAAAGTATTTTAAGAAATAATAATCTCTTCTCCATATAGGCCAAAGAACAAATGGATCCTACTATAAAAAAAGAATGGAGAGATGTCTAAATTTAACACATGCCTTAAGCAATAGTGAGCATTTTATAAGTCTGCATCATGAAAGCTATAGAAGGAAGTGAAGCATCAAATGCGAGGGAAGGGAAAGTTATTATTAGCTTTAGACCATTTCCGAAAATACTATTGAGGATATAAATATAACTGTTAAGAGGATGAATTTTGGATTATATGTGAGGTGTTGTGGTAACGGGTTAATAGTGTGGTGAGAGACCAGTGATTGTTAGATATATCTGGATTAAGGAAAGATTCTGAGTTAATGGGTTAAATGAACAATTGTTTGACTGTAGAGAGTTTAGGTGACAGAGGTTAATACAGGTAATACAGGGGTATGATATTACTTAGTCTATCAGTAAAGGTGTTAGGTTAGAGCCTCCACTGAGAAGGTAACACATATGATTGAATGATTGATAGAAGAAGGACTGAATGGATTTAGGCAAGAAGAAGGACGAGGGGATAAATGTTTGTTATAGAACACAGAAGGAAAAAGCTTTGAATGATATACATGAACCTAGATAAGGCTTACGCCCATACATTAAATAAAACAACAATGTGAAAGGAGTTGGGGATGTATGGTACATAAGACAAATTAGTGAGAGTGATTATTTTTTTATAATAGCAAGGATAACAAGCAGGTAAGAGGGAGGCTAGATGGTATAAAAGTGGGTCTGAAAAAAAAAGGGTATCATCTCCTGCCATGTGTATATGATAGCTTCATGGACGGAGTGATAAGAACAGTTAGAGAAAGGATATTAGATGTACCGGAAGGTGCAAAGCTTTCGGTATGAAAATATTTCTTTAAAGGCCTATAATGTTGATGATGATGATGATGATGATGAGAAACACGGGCATACTGGATTTTTAATGAACGAGTCCATTTGGGCCTATTCCCCTCATTTGGGAATTGAACACGGGCTCCTCAGATTATTTGCTAAGTGCGTGACCACAACGCCACGAGAGAGAGAGAGAGAGAGAGATTAGCTTAGGTTGGTGGTCACTGGGGCGTGACTTAGACAAATTTCTCTCTCACTCTTTCTCTCTCTTGGTGGCCGGCTGGGTAAACAAGAAACACATTGGCCTTTCCATCAGGCACCAGTATTAAAAGAACTGACCCTTTCTTGTTTTCCGGAGGTGCTCCCGATTGACTCAGAGGATTTCTTGTGTTGAGTTGCTCATCATTAAGGATTAAGTGGAGGAGTGAATCATTTCGATTTTGGGCGTCAGAATACTCAATTTACTAAAACATAAAGTAGGAGCGGAAGCGTTTATTTTACATTGTGGGCATTTGTTTCATGTTAAGTTCGAGGGAAAAATTAAAAGCAATTTCCCTTAAATGTTTATTTTTTCGATCACAGGTATACCTGGATTTTAAATTGTTTGGAATTTTGTTTTCTTTATCGGCAATTATAATTACAGTGATGTACTCTTATTTTTTCTCCCTATTTTTACATGACTTAATGCTTAGCAGAATGACAAAATGCACGATCCCTCAGGTCTGAGTAACAATCAACAGTTGACAAACTCTTCTAGATTTGTTCTTCTTCACAACATGGGTTTTCATTTGACATGTTTATTGCAAAACTTGAGTACAAAACTTCCTCTGTATCACAATTTCCACAACACGTCATTCTTCTATCGCATCCTAGCTTCAAAAACCTTCCTCCTAGGTCCTCTCGTGAGTCGTGCGTTAGCTTCGTCACTAAAGGTATCATCTTCCAAGGCTTCGAGATGCTGCTAAATCATCGTCATCCTCATCTCTGTCCCTTTATTACTATCAGCATCATAATCGCTTTCTCTCATCCTCTCATTCGTTCTTCTTCTTGCTCCCGGATATGAGGAAGGCAGCTGACCTACGCACACAAAAGGTTTGTTTGTTTTTCTTGTTACTTTTTACTCAGATTTTTTATGAAGGAACTCGAATCGTCATGAGGCTCAGAACATTATGATTTGTTGATGGTCACACATTCAACTCGTCAAAAGTCTTCACAGGGCTTAGGTATGCTTTAGTATTTTTTGCGCGCAACAGCTCTCGCTTGCTTTATTTTCTCTTTTTTTCATTGGTGATTTATCTGATTCCTAATTTGTTTCCCTGCTGTGATTTCTTTTAAGGGCGTCTGGCCATTTTTTCTTATCTTGAGAGCACCATGTTCCTTATCAGTTTACGACGTCTTATTATTTTTTTTTTGTAAGTCTGCGTTTCGTTTTTTCAACACTTTTTACCCGTCGGTTTTAATCCCCCTCCATTCTTATCAGTCTAATTTCCACCGTGGAAATTCTTGCTCTTTGTTTTCTTCACCCTAATTTTCGTTTATCCCTTCATCTAGACTCCTTTTTCTCGCAACTTCTACCTATAAACCCGACACGAGTAGTGAAAAAAAAAAAAAAAACTGACTAGCTTCAGTCTACCAAAGATTTTTCGCATTTTCTGTACTTTTGTATTTCAACTATTCCAATACAGCTTGTTTGCTAAAATATACATTGCCTATCCTTAATGCTTTCTATTAATTAATTTTACTTAAATTTTTATTAGCATCTTCCGATGTTGCCAAATGTTGTGAGTACCTTCAATATTCTCTTCTAATTCACTTTGATAAAAGAAAACTTAAAATAACTTTCCGTTTTTAGAGTGAAATTCAATATTCTATTCAAGTCAAAAATAAAAGTCTAACAGCAATTTCAGTGTCAGTATCTCAAAAGAAAAAGATTAAAATATGATAGTTATCCATTGTCCTAATAATAATAATAATAATTCATGTACGAGATTGTCGACCTCGCATACACAACCCTTACAGCTATGTAACTACATTCCTTTTCTCTTTCCCTGTTTTGCAATCTCTTACATTATTCAACAACCAACAGCGTCATTATTATCTCTCTCTCTCTCTCTCTCTCTCTCTCTCTCTCTCTCTCAACACTACCCTTCACCCAAGTTACTGGTGAGCTTTGTTGGGAGGGTATCGTGTTACATGGGTACTGTGCCCTTTTTCACTCGAACTTCTCTTCTCTCCCCTCTTTTCCTTGACGCCGTCTCCCGTAGCCCTTATTATTTGCACTCCCTCCAGGCCTCACTTCCCATTTCTTGCCAGGACTCAGTTCCCCTCTCATGTATTAATACTGACCACAGACGTCCCTCCTTTCCACCCCATATTTTCATTCGGTTCGAAAGTCCTTTGTTTCAAAAGTTAGTACTTGTTTATTGTACGCATCTGTTAGTAAATTTATGTTTATCTTTTACTAAAACCTACATAACTGTCTAAGTTCGTCTGTTAACTAAGATATTTTATTAGAATTGTATGCATTTTACAATTTATTCGGAAATATCTACCATATTAAACATTCGTTTAGGGTCTCTTCCTTAGGTAGTATAGCTTTATATATACAACCTTACAGTAAACAGTTTTAGTAATCATTGCCCAATGTGCGTGAGTGTGCGCGAGCGTTCAAGAGCAATGTCTTTGAGTAGACCTGATGTATTTCAATGATTAGCTCCCCCACTTCGAATTTGCTATACCTTTGTTTAATATGTCTTCTTTCATCTCTTTGCCACGTTTATCTTTTTGCGTCCTTGTTTTTGGGCTACCATTCCTCGCATCTTTTTTAACTTTATCAACTTTTATTTTCAACCAATCTTTAAAACAACTACCTCGATATAACTCTCAAAATTATCGAATATAAACTGGGTTTGCATATTAATATCTGTTCTAGGATTGTTCTCATTTCTTTCATCGATTGCTTTCTATGAGTTTTCTCAGTTTTTCTCTTTTAAAGTAACTCTCTTGTGGGTCTACTGCTCTCTAATCAGATGAAGAAAGGACATTTCAGTTATTTCTAAACGGCCTCTAAAGCCCTCACATAGACGCTTAACAATGTTATATCAATCAAAACTTTACAATAATTGATAAAAAAGTAAAGGAAATCTCTGTACAACATAAAATAAAAGTGAGTCACTGAAGTAACTTTCCACTTCAACGGAAA
>NC_090732.1:86344394-86364394 GCF_036898095.1 Palaemon carinicauda | reverse complement strand
TATTATTCTTGATAGCCATTGCTATTCCTACAAAAATATGCACTTATGTACTTACAGGCACACACACGTACATACTCCCCCACATAAAAAAAAATGTGTAGATATGGGCAGGGCAGAGGTTGCGTGAAACAAATGTTTGTTAGGAAAAGGTAATGTGAGAAGTTTCAAAGAAAATCAATATTATTATTATTATTATTATTATTATTATTATTATTATTATTACTTGCCAAGCCACAACCCTAGTTAGAAAAGCAGGATGCTATAATCCCAGGGGCTCCAACAGGGAAAATAGCTCAGTGAGGAAAGGAAACAAGGAAAATTAAATATTCTAAGAACAGTAACAATATTCGAATAAATATTTCCTATATAAACCATAAAAACTTGAACAAAACAAAAGGAAGAGAAATAAGACAGATTAGTGTGCCTGAGTGTACTCTCAAGCAAGAGAACTCTAGCCCAAGACACCTAACCAAGAGGAAAGTAGCCACTGGACAATTATAGTGCAGTAGTTAACCCCTTGGGAGAAGGAGAATTGTTTGGGTAATGTCAATGTTACCAGGTGTATGAGGACAGAGGAGAATGTGTAAGAATAGGCCAGACTATTCCCTGTATGTGTAGGCAAAGGGAAAATGAACCGAAACCAGAGAGAGGGATCCAATTTAGTACTGTCTGGCCAGTCAAAAGGACCCCATAACTCTCTAGCGGTAAAGATGTAAACGACATACTCGGAACTAAAGTAAGTAAACAGGCAAAGGAGAGGGTGATGAGTATTTATGGTATTTATGATAAGTTGCTGAGAGCATTGTTAGATTTTATAATAGAAGTGAAGCATGCGTCAAGTCTCTGTAGCAGAGGAGATACTGGTTTGGTGTGGAAGAGTCAGTTGTGTACATGACTACAAACAGCGTTTCTCTGGGATTAGAAAGGGAGTTCAAATTGAATATAGGATAGTTGATATTTGTAGAAAATATTATGCTGAATGAGGACAGCGTAGAGAAACTAAGGAAAATGGTAACTGCCGTACAATGCTAGTGGCCTTTTAAAACCTACATCAGAAGCAGGTCTTCTTAATGCTATTTAACTTCTATAATATATTTACCTTTCTGGTTTTAATTGAATATTCTTTTAATCTTTATTTGTAATAAACGATATCGGCGTCAATGACCTCCGATGACAGGATGCCAGAGAACTTTAAATCATTCATTCATTCATTCATAAAACTTTGAAAGAGGAGATAGTTGAAAGTAAATGTGAGCAATAATAAGGTAATGAAAGTGATTGAAAGGAAAGATCGATTAATGAATAATGGTATGGATGTATGTTGGAAAAAAACAGAAGTAGATGAGCCGTTTGAATATCTTACAGTAAAAAAAAAAAAAGGATGGTGGTTAGAAGAGAGTCGAGTTACAGAATAGTAGAGAAACACTGTTTGAATAACGTGTGTAAATAATGTATTTGGTGAGAAATTTGGAAATATACAGAATGGGGTGTGCTGAGGTTGTTTAACCATTCAGAAAGAAGAGATAACAACAAGTTTATAAATATAACGTGAAAGATTCAGAATTGCTTAAAGGTAAGATGACAAGAAGGCCTCGAAAGGCTTGGATATATGGACAAAATATACTGGAAAACAGCGACCATGATATCCAGGATGAGCAAGAATGCATATAATATATAGGTCCAGGGGACAGTCTTTGTAAGGGGTCCACATTTTGTAGGTGGCCCCTACGTGTAGGTTTATCAAATAATTAAAGTTGTTAAACCGTTTCCTTCAGTGCTGAATCCACGACTCAGCAGCTAAAGGAAGAATATCACCCCACTGCTAGGGAAAACAGCTCGATTTTTTTTATATATACAGTAGATATGTATATATATATATATATATACACATATATATATATATATATATACACACATATATATATATATATATATACTGTATATTATCATATAATATGGCTCTGGTCTGGGTACTAACAAAATATATTATACTATGACTCATAACTGGTAACTAAACATATAATATTATATACACTACGATTGACAAGTTAATCAACCTCTCGAATTCCAAACTACCTTATTTGCTTTTACATTAAAGCTGTTACACTTTAAAGCATTAATACACTATTTCTGAGACCGTTAAATAACTACCAGACAGCAATATATAAAACACTGAATATCCAAAGATCTCTTAAGAACACTCAAAACCATACTGGGTAATTACTCCCAAGTAATATTAAAACTTATTTTACTCACTGTGGTTCTTAACAGGAATCGAGTGGAATCTGGTCTCAAGTAATGATGATTGGAATAATACATTCTTTACAAAATTAAATATATTCCATATAAATTACAACACTTTGAAAAGAGTTTACATAACAAAATTAAGTCGTTGACAAAAAATTAGTTCTGAATAAAACTTAGAATAAGATAAAAATGTTACAATCTGAAATTATATAACTTGACTTGAACTATTATATCGGAATAAACCTTGACCTAAGAAAAGAAATAATGCAACGAAAATAATACAAATGCTTGAAATAATTCTGAAACAATACATAAGTTTGACTTTTAATGAATAATAGTTAATCAGATCACTTTACATAACCTATCGTGACTACAGGGCCGTTTACAAAAAAAAAAAAACGTTATACAATGCCAACACTCACCCTAATACAATGAATTAAAAAATCACCTTTTAGTCTTGCGTGATGCACGATTTGCCTTGGGGCACAGAGTCACTTAGGAGAGGACACACTGAGATGCACTAAACACTTTCGACAAATACACTGGATTACGTACGGGAGAGAGAGAGAGGGAGAAGGGAAGGAGGCTATTTTCAGGCTGCAGTTTTAACTCGATCTCTATGTCTGTCTGTCTCTGACTGTATAACCTAACCCTGGTCACCTGTATATGAAATTTGGCTAATTCCTGTAGGTTCCAACTTATTTGGGAAGCGTGGCCTCGGCCTAAGGGCGCCAGAGTTTCCTACTAGATAAAAAACTCTCAGATACACATCAACGCACCCGGAGACGACCATCCCTACTAGCTCCACCTACCTATTGTGCCCGAAATAAAAAAAAGAAAAAAATAACATCCCCTTGCCGTCGCCGGGCCTTCACGAAGTTCCCAGCATATAGTAGAGAATCTTCCAAAGCACATGTCACTGAACATTCTCTCTCAAACATGATGCAATACTTCATATAATATAGAATAACATTACCTAACTGAAATGAAAAAGTACGATGAAATTCACGACAAAAGTCTCACGTAATTTGCATAAAATATTTATATCTACATGAGAGGAGCTTATTTTACGGACTTGGTATCATCTCTTCAATGCACAATTGAAAACAAATTATGAAATGTAAATTTAAATATTAATAACTTACAATATTTACTCTACACTAGACCAGCTTCGTAAGAATATGTATACAGTATATATATATATATATATATATGTGTGTGTGTGTGTGTGTGTATATAATATATATATATATATATATATATATGTATGTATGTATGTATGAGTTTAGTTTAGCAATACCAAATAGGTACTACAGCTGCATTATAAATTGGAAGCAAATAAAGAAGAAATGAACAATAATTTAACAAAATTTACATTGAAATAAGCACAAGAGATCGGTGGAAAATTTCCTTAACAAGATCAAGGAAAACTGTCAGAAAAGACCAAAAATCTAATAAAAAAGAAATTGGATATGAAGGTAAAATCCAAAAGAGATGAAATGTAATTAGCAGACCTATCCAACACAATAAAAAACTGAGAAACCAAGATATTCGTAAACACAATCAGACCAAAATTGAGGAAACACTAAACAAATAAAGAAGCATCAAATTAATGAAAAGAAGACTTGGAACGGGTGCCAAATGTTTGCTTTAAAGGATGAAAATGAAAATATTATCGACAATAGAGATGGAGTGATAAAAAATTGCTGAGGATTTCTATACGAGGCTTTACAATAGGGATATAAGAAATCACTTTACCAATAGAAATAATGAAACACCTGAGCCGGTACCAAACGTAATAGTAGAAGTAAAAAAATTATTAAAAGACATGAAAAGAGACAAAGCCACAAGAGAAGAAGGCATAATAATTGATTTAATGATAGATGGAGGAGATTTCATAGTAGTAAAACTGGCTGAGCAACTCTACACTAAATGTCTGCAAGTATGGAAAAACTTTATCATAATACTAATTCACAAAAAGGGAGACACAAAAGGCCTGAAAACTTACAGCCCAATAAGTTTACAATCCATAATATATAAAGTATTTACAAAGATCATTTTAGACTGAATAACTAGACAGCTAGACATTTATCAACCAAGAGAGCAGACAGAATTTACAATTGTGTATTCAGGCACTTACCATATTCATGTCATAAACCAGCTAATGACAAACCACTATTTATGGCATTCATAGACTATGAGAAAGCTTTTGATGCTGTTAAAACCTCAGCAGTAATGAAATCCCTTCTTAATCAAGTAGTAGAAGAATTTAATGTTATAACACTTGAAGATATTTGTATAGGAAGTACAGCAATACTAAAACTACATAAAAATTGAGAAACTAATTAGACAGGGAGACCTCATCTCTTCTAAATTATTTACATTGAGAATGGGAAAATGTAGGAATTGATATCAATGGGGAATACCTTAACAACTTAAGATTCGCATATGACGCAATTTGTGTTTAGTGAATCATAGGAGAAATGATAGAAGATTTGAATAGAGAAAGCAGAAATGAAGGACTGAAAATGAATATGAGTAAAACTAAGACAAGATTCAATGAAAAAACAAATAAGAATTATGGATGAACCTTTAGAGATTGTTAATGAATATACTGTACATAGTTTGGACCAACATTAAGTGTTTTCCCAGGACAGGAGACTAAAATTAAAAGAAAGGTAAGCATAGGATGGAGAGCATTTGGTGAACAAAATGAGATTATGAAAAGTGAAATGCCACTTTCTCTAAAAAAAAACAGTATCTAATGAGATAGCCCTACCACTATTAACTTATGCATCAGAAACTTGGAGCGCTACTAAAACCTTACAATATAAGCAGTTACAACTCATGGAAAGAATAATGATTGTGATAACACTAATAGGCAGAAAAAGAGCAAACTAAAGAAGAGGATACTCCAACAAAATGTAAGAAAAAGATATGAACATGGGCAGGACATACATTGAGAATGATAGATAATAGATGGACATTAAGAATAACACAATGGGTCCCTAGTGATTGTAATGAAAGCAGGGGAAGGAAGAGAGGATGATGGATTGGCAAAATAAGAAAGTTTGCGGGTGAAGACTGGCACAGAAAGACCATAAACAGACGCTAGTGGAAGGACATGTCTGAGGCCTTTATAATGACTGATGATATATATATATATATATATATATATATATATATATATATATATATATATATATATACATATATGTATGTATATATATATATATATATATATATGTGTGTGTGTGTGTGTGTGTGTGTTTGTGTGCGCGCGCACGTGCAATAGGGGTTTGAGATTATAATTGAATTACTGGTTCTAATCCTTATCTAGATATAAAATCGTTAATCTTACGTCCCTTTATAGCTTTCATTACGGGTGGTACGAATCTGCTTGTCGAACCCTGTCGGAGTTCCAAGAGAAAAAGATGAAAATAAGGGAATAAAATTGTGTAGTCTTAGGAACTTTCAAGGGGAGGATTTAAAACTGTTGAAAGGGGTGTTTTTTTATAGCTTTTAAAGAGATTATCGTTCCAGAAATGTTGGCAAAATATGTGACGGAACATCCTTATTGCGGATCTTATCAAAGATCTTCGTCGGGAGGGAGTTACGCGTTCATAAGGCGGATTAGTCCACAGACACACAAAAAGAGGCCGTGCTGATGTCAAGTTTCTGCATTCCTCTTCTACCGTATAAGCCTGTTAGCTCTCCCGTTTATTCCCATTAATTCATATTTTTTTCCTTATTCACTCATTCATTTTCTATTATATTTATTCATTCTTTGAGGATAATTATTTTTTCAAACATTTGACCCGCGCGAATGCAAAATGCTAACTAAATAACAATGTGCCAATGTGAAAGAGAATGGTATACCCTAGAACATTATGCATGATTGCTCGAAATATAAAAACTGTGACTTTTATCAAATAAAAAGGGATGAATCGTCTTTCTACTTATATTACATGCTGATATTTTTATAATTAAAATCTTCTCAACGAAAAAAAAAAAAAAATATCGGTAGTAATTGAAAAGAGAGCATTTTAATGTTTACAGTATAATAATAGATCTATAATGTTAGGCTGAAAATATTCCACTACTACTACTACTACTACTACTACTACTACTACTACTACTAATAATAATAATAATAATAATAATAATAATAATAATAATAATAATAACAACCTGTATGATACAACTATGTAAAGTTTGATTTAACTGCCACTCGAAAACGAATAAAAATAAAGTGCTGAAATATTCTATGTCACAAATGCCTTGAGATTGCACTTTTATTCAAGGTTTGCCAATAAATTTCGAGAACCTTACTGTGAGGAATATTCATGATGAAAGGGGGAAAAGACCAATGCTACTCCAAAATATTGTGGGTTTACACTAATAATATGGTACATGACATTAATATCATTATTACTAGATGTAGTTTAAGAAGTATTTCAACGGAATATCTAAAATTAAACGAAAGCAGCAATACGACACACAATATTATTAACTTTGTTATTATTGTTTATGAGCATTATCATTAATATCAATATTATTATTATTCTCTTTGAGAATGATGGCTGCCTCAGAATTGAGCTCCTCAATGGCTCTAATTTTCTACTTTTCAGCAATACTGCATTCCACCAGTAGCTGTACTATGTTGGACATCAGGGAAATAAGAAAAATACATGGAAAATTTTCTAAAATTCTACAGTAAAATGCAGTCATAATCATGAAAGTTCTTCAACGGGAAAAGTCGGCTGCAGCCCATTTCAAGAGAATCGTGTTACTCTTTCATCTTCAAGCTAGAATTTAATAGAAGCAGGCTGGCTGGCTCTATTTATAACACTGGAGCTGGTTAGTTCATTGGTTCTTGCTGGTGGAGTACATATCAGGCCTGGACGGGGCTGCTCTCCCATTGGCTAAGTCGCTCTCCAGGAAGGGATCTGTCTTAGTCAGGCTACTGTTCCACTCACAGTTGTTAGGGCTGGAAGAATTTTGGATCTGAGCAAGCTCAGGTGGGTCTTCGGGGGTCAGGCAAGCTATTGTCCCGCTCAGATTTCGAATTCTGAAAATTCTGTGCTTCCTGCTGTTAGGCTGAGATGCTCGCTGGGAGTCTTAATTATAAGCAGGTTGATGGGACGCTGATCGGTGTTGTCTTCGTTAGTGTTGTTAAGTCTTTGTGCAGTATTCCTACAGCAGGAAGGGAGGAGGAACATCTCTTACATAATGATGAAACTTTATTTTTATGGCTGGAGCGCTGCCAATGATCTTAGTATTGTTGATGATTTCCTCAATCTATAGGTTCTTGCTGTGTGCTTAGAGACAGTGTATTTTGGAAACTCCTATCATCGTCATTCCGATCTAATGTGCGGGATATCCATGGACAGGGCATTGGTAGGAATAGACGATGTTGGACCTTTTTACAAAGTCCTGAACAGGAGGAGCTTGGTTATTCTCTTTAATTAGAGCTCTTGTCCTCGCTGTGTGGTAGTAGATGATGAAGTTAATTTCAGTGTTTACTTGGACTTTGGTTGTGTGATTCTTCACTGTTTCTTTGATGGCCTTCTCGTCTCACTAGTAATGGCAATGTATGACACCTTTACAGTAACGGTTGATGTTAATAGTCGTAGCCTCGCTGGGCTTGGTCTCGTACCAGTTGTCTATGGCACATTTTACCTCTTGGTTGACCTGCTTGTTTGAGTAATCAATATTCACAAAATCTTGGGGGATTCTATCGAGCTCCTTGTAGTTTTTAGTTCAAGATAAACAATGGGAGAGGGCCCAACGAATGTAAGCTTTAATGGTGGTAGTTTTGTATCTTGTAGGACACGCATTGTCACCATTCAAGCAAAGTCCGAGGTCAGTAGGCTTGGTGTAAACAATGGTATTGGAACCAAGCTCAGCAGATGAGACTAAGACATCAAGGAAGAAAAGATAGCCATTGTTGTGGTGCTCAAGAGTAAATCGTAGATCCTTATATGTTCTTCTGCATGTTGTGAGGAAGGGGCTTTCGCGAAAGTTTCATTGATGTAGCGGAGTTGAATCTTGTGACGATTTATACGTGCGAAAACACACTCCTCAAAGGCGCCCATGTAAAATTTGCCAAATAAAACTCAAAGGGGGGAGCCCATGGTGATACAATCCTTCTATATATATGTATGTCCGTAGAAGGTGGTAAATAGGGTCTTTTAATACATATTTGGAAGAGGATGTGAAGGGTTTCTTCAGGATGTTGAGAAGAGGAGTTGATGTGTCCCTGTAGACTCTGTCCAAAATCAGGTGAATGGTTTCACCTACAAGAACATTGATAGAGAGGGATTCTACATCTAGTCAGAGGATGACTCATTTGCTGGATGATCCTTTGATGATGATCAGGAATTCTGTTGATGAGGCTACGCTATATTCATCCAGCACATATGGGGTGAAAAGAGAGCTTTGCAAGCTGGTTAATCGAATTAGGGCACTGGCTTATTGAAGGGTGGAGAGAGTTCCCTGCCTTATGGGGTTTTACCTTCCCTGTAGGTATCCTAACCCGTATCTCAGATGATTGGGTGGAAATGTACTTCATTATATGCTCCATTGATTGGTTCAACAGTGCAGTTGGCCTGACATTGGATTTCTCCAGTTGGGCTAGATGTCAGCCTTTCGAACTTTGTGGCGTCTGCTAGAGCACTGTCCAATTTTTCCTGATACTCTTAGGTATTAATAAAGACGAAGGCTGTGGTTTTATCAGTTCTCTGAACAGTTTCATCTGCTTTATCCCTCAGTTCCTTCACGGTGATTTTCATGGCCCGCGAAACACTACCACTGGTGTACTAGCCATGGTCCGTGAGGGCCTCAACCAGAAGTAAAGGTTGAAGAGATTAATAGGCATGGAGGGTGTCTTTCTCCTGTTGGCTGAGTAATTTGACTTCTAGCCTCTTATCGGTAGGTCAGGGACATGATATGGAGTGGAAATTTAAGCCTAATATGAGAATCTTGTCTTAAGCAGGAGTAGGGGAGAAAAGTTAAGATATCGGTGTGTTCTTGTTTCTTCTCCAGGATATGTATTTTGCTGCCGTTGATGGAAATTAGTTTTTGACATATAATATAAATTTTCTTAACCCAGTCACGGTCCGTAAGAGTCTGGATGGCGTAGAAAAGTTGTCTAGATAAGGGTGGTATCCAGGATGGCGCTCAACTTCTTTGTCGTCTTTATTGGTGTCAATATGGGCTCCTTGCCAGATGTTAGTCCACTCCTTCGGAGGGCGTAGAGCTCCTCCTTCTCCATCTTCTTAGCAATGAGTGTCTTTGGAGGAGGGACTTGTCCTCCTGGAGGTGCTGGTCCTCGGATCCTTATATCCTTTTAAGTCTTTTTATTTACTTAGGATATTTATGTAATCCTCATTGTAGACATGTACAACCATATCTATTACTATACTTATAACTATACAGGTAAATGAGCATACACATAAAGGTAAATGTTATAAATTTATTCATTAACAAAAGTGTAGGGATCCTTAGGCATTGCATAGGTACGGGGCCACTCTTGATAAGTAGTGAGAACTGGGTAGCGATGCCCGCATGAACTCCTTATATACATGAGAGCCAGCTAGCACACGACATGGTGGGTGACGAGCAAATATATTTGTTGTGGGAATATTTGCTTCATACATGGCTCAATTGATTTTGATCACTCGTACATTCACAATCTTTCGAGTGAAGTAACTCCTCATTCACCGTTTGTCGCTCGATGGGTCTTTCGAGTGCCTGGTTTCCAAAATCATCTTGCAAAGATTAAGGTCAAAGATGTCCCCAAATGCCCCATGCTTGCATGCGCATGTTGTCGTGTGCCCTAGGAAATTTATCGTAAACAAAGCACTTGAATCACGCTATGGCATCCATCATAATTTAATATTTTTCTGGAAGAGTCTGGTAATAATTAGCGTGGCTAAACGAAAAATCCCAAGTGAGGGTCTAGCTTTAATTCACAATTCGTGTAGCTAGGTGGATCATAATTTTCCTCCTCTAAGTCTTGAATTCACTTTCATTCTTGGCAATCTTTAGCAAAGTTCTAAGAGGTTCGTTAAGATGAATTACGTCATATTTCTTATTTTCTCCCCTTCTGCATGAGTCGATGGACGTTAATTAATCATCGGAGTGACTTTTTCCATTATCCAGTTTCCATTGAAGTAAAACAAGAAAAACTCGGTAAATCTGATTCTGACTCTTTGTGATTATGCATCAAAGTTAATTTCTGACTTCTTTCTAATGGAGTAAGTCTCTTTTTGTGTATCCAAGTTGGAAAAAAAATCTTTCACTTAAAGTTTTCTTGGTTATTATACTAGGAATTCACTGAATAGCCGTTGCGTCCAATGGTATGGGACAATGCTCAGTGGTGCCAATAAAACTCTTAGACCTTAGCTTCACCTGTGACAGAAATAACTGGCAACTCTAAAGTCGATAAACTTCCGGAAATTAGTTTGTTGATTCTTTCACCATTATTACTGTTATCGTTACACATAATGAATATTCATATCCATCCTAGCATTATATATGCTTTTGTATGATGATTCAATTGCTGTAATTATCCCAGATGATAATAAAATAATAATAATGATAGGACTTTAAACACAAAGACTCGCAAATTCTCGAGAGGAAATCTTAGTTACAGTTAGTTTAAAATCTGAAATTAAATAAAAAAATATTATTTGATATCACACAAATAAGAATGTTTTCATGCTGGATAGGAAAATGCATTCTATACAAATGTTTAATAGAAAATTAGAATTTATTAATATCTGTAATCAAGCACAAAATGTGCAAAAAATATTCTTTCAAAACCAGTAAACACATGTAAAATCCCAAAGATTATGAAATCATCATTGACATGCCTGACCACTATTATTATTATTATTATTATTATTATTATTATTATTATTATTATTGTTGTTGTTGTTGTTGTTGTTGTTATTATTACTATTAACAGCTAAGCTACAACCCTAGTTGGAAAAGCAGGATGTTATGAGCCCAATTGCTCCTACAGGGAAAAAAAAACCTAGTGAGGAAAGGAAACAAGGAAACAAACTACGAGAAAAGTAATGAACAATGGAAATAACAAAAAAGATTAAGAACAGTAATGACATCATAATAGATCTTTCATATATGAATTATAAAAACTTCAAAAAACAAAAGTACAGTAAGTGAAATAAGAATAGTGTGCCCGAGTGTACCCTCAAGCAAGAGAACTCTACTCCAAGAAAGTGTAAGATCATGGTACAGAGGGTTAGGTACTACCCAAGAATAAAAAACAATGGTTTAATTTTGAAGTGTCTTGCTCCTAGAAGAGCTACTTACCAGAGCGAATGAGTTTCTTCTATCGTTACCAAGAGGAATATAGCCACTGAACAATTACAGTCAGTAGTTAACCACTTGAGCGAAAAAAAAGAATTGTTTGTTAATGTGAGTGTTGTAAGGTGTATGAGGACAGGTGAATGTTGAAAGGATAGGCCAGACTCTTCGGTGTATGTGTAAGCAAAGGAAAAATAAACCATAACAAGAGAGATGGATCCTATTTAGTACTGTCTGGCCAGTTAAAGGATCCAATAACCCTCCAGCCGTAGTATTCTCAACCTACTACAGTAGAATCAATACCAAATGTACACGGCCACCAAAACATTAGCAAAATATCATGGGTAACCAGTTCATTGATAAAATTACTATGGTCGCTAAAAGAATTGACAGTGTCCAACCTTTTTCAGTCCAGTAAGCGAAAAGACAAATGGGCCTTTATCGTTTATTATAGGAAGTCGATGTTTCTTCCGTCCACTTCCGTGGTTAGCATGAGGTTGCAGTTCATGGTTGACGGAAAGCTATTTCTCATATGGCTTGGGGTATGTTCACATGGGTATTTGAAAAAAGGATTCAACATATGACCCAATATCTTTACCTGACATAAGTAGATAGATGCCAATAAAGCCAACATTAATGTGCCAATAACATTCTGTTTTATAAGAAAATAATGCTAAAGTAATGTTAAAACATCATAACTGTAATTAGGCAAGTCAAAACTTCACGTTAATTAATTAAATTTAGCCCATATTCATGGGTATTTCACGCATTTATTAAAATCTAAAACAATACTGTACAATATACTTAAGAAATTCATGCCAGACAGACGGACAAATCTATTTCACAAAGATTATTAGAGCATAAACGACTCATAAGTTATGGTTCATAGAAGTCGGTGATTTTATACATGTACGCAAACATTGGTCAAAGTATTAAATGGGGTGAGACTCATCTGCTTTTCAAAAAGCAGTTATCTAAAAAAAAGGAAGATTCTGGAAGCTACCATCATCAATTAAACTAAAAATATAAACCTAACAAGAAGGCCCTAGTAGTCGGAAGATTTAAAGAACAAGTTAATTTGTCCTTTCAACAAGCAAATTCGACAATTAGTCATAGCCCAGTTGGATGCCAACGGACACCAAAGAGGAATGGCACTTTGGCCCATTCTTATCACAGGACTTTTAATTCAACTTCCGTTTCCATTTATACCAGAGGCGATATTCTGCACCTGTACTTTCCACATAAATACTTTTATTACCTATTCAATATTCACATTCACCAGAGATCAGGGTTGAAACGGTTACTCGAACAATGTGGTTTGTCATGCTATTTTGTTATTGTGGGTTACCTTCAGAAACACACACACACACACACATATATATATATATATATATATATATATATATATATATATATATATATATATATATATATATATATATATATATACTGGATCCTCTTAATCTAGTCGTTTGGACTCATTCTACCATCAAGGGAGTTCGCTCAATCCCCGAGAGAGCCCGAAGACTTTAGACACATTTAACTAAATCCAAGAGTACCTCTGCTAAATTAAGTAGTGAAATGTTTACCTACTAGTTAAATAGCTCGTGGGTTACAGCCAGAGAGATGAAGGACATAGGGCTAGCGACATCTTTACACACACACACACACACACACACACACACACACACACTTGTAAGAGCGGAGTCTTGAACTGTTTGGAGCCATCCCATCAAAGAATGTGTATGTACAGTATATATGCGTGCTGTGCTTGTTTCTGTTTTAGATTGTATGGGTCATGTTTAAATCTGCTTTTAACCAAATATTAAAGTTTATTCCCCCACCCCTTTTTTTCTTTTTTTGAAAATGAAAACAAGCTACAATAATGACCCACAGGGCCAATGAAAGCTACTTGAGCGTGAGGTCCACGGAGTAAAACGGATTGCGATTGACGTTTACCGTTTTGAAATCTTTTGGTGACAGCTACTAGCAACGACACCGCAAAGAAGCAGTGATTAGACTTTCCGTTATTATTTGTGAATTTCTGAATTAGAAATGTCTTATTTCCACATATATGAATTTCACTTAATATTATAGGCCTATTCATGGAAGTCAGTATTAATTTACATATCCATAAAACGAGAAGTTCATGTCATCAAATCCTCAAGTGATTCAAAGAAACACAAAAAACTCGTAATTATTGAAAAGCTCCGGGATGAAAGAAAGTTTATATCTACTGGATGTTCTGCTTAATTGGTCACCTTTTTACCTTTACAAATTCGTGAACATTTCAAAAGAGATATTACTGGAATTATCAATCCGACAAGTATGGGATATCGTTCCTAAATCTCTTTTCCTATACAGAACCCTACTAATCAGCTCAAAACATGATTAAAATTGACCTAAATAGAAAAATATTTTCTTGAATTAATTAAATTCTATTAAATCTTCGCCAAAAATAAGAAATAATTTCAATTTACTAGCTCTCCAGATTCTAAAGATGACTTAGAAAGTGATATTTTAAGTATTAAATGTAAATCAGACACGTATCCTGATCCCTATCATTACATGTCAGGTCTTAATTTGTTGATATTCGGTAATGAAATATAAGAAAATACATACACGCATAATACATTTTCCATTTTGGTTGATTTTATGTTCTAACAGCCTTTAATTATTAGCGATATATCAAATCACTTAAGAACTGAAGTTGAGAAAAAAATTTATTTCTTTGAAATTATGCTTAATTTCAACGTTACCTAAATTGTAATGGGATGATAAAATTGACATGCAAACCCTTCAGTATTTTTTCCACATAAGTGAGTTATTATGAGAAGTAGACGAAGTTTGGAAAAAATTAAGGCATAAACTCATAATGATTGGCAAGCATGTATTCCTGTGAAATAGAGTAACTGAAATTAATAAGATGATACTCATAAAATTCAGAACAAAACTATGATAATTTTCGCATCTAAAATGGTAATTTGTCATAATAGATCTCGTGCTATATGGCTACGGAAATCAATGTATACACATGAGCTTGTCCTTCTGTTTAACATTTGATGACAACGGTCATTGAATTGCTCATTAACATGTCTGGAAACTTTTTGTGGACACCATTTTGTTTTTTCAGGAGGGACAATTTAGTACATCAAATATTAGATGATCAGTTTAATATGACAGGACAGATGATCAGTTGTGTGTGAAAAAATGTAGGTTTTGTAAACGCAAAAAAATCAATTTAAACGTTCTGCTATACAGCAAAATTATATTTTAATTATCTAGCATAAAAGAATTATTTCTACGCATCTATTTTACCCTTCACTCTATTACATCTGCTTATAGATTTTTTCTGAGCATTCTAATTTTCATCTAACTGTCTCCTGACCATTTACATCGTTCAGTCTCGTAACTTTTCAATCTTATTTTGATGAAAACTCTCACTTTTTCTAATGATTTGAATTCCATTTCGTGTATGTGTAATATTATATCCCCTTATTTTTCAATACCTCCCTTTGTATCCTTGCATTGTTTCCTGGTCCTAAACGTCTGTTAATTATTCCTCTGCTGCTGTGAAGTCTCATCCGTCGTCCCCCAACCCTAATTATTTCTCAGAACCAAATTCTACTCTTTCTGTAGGTAACCAATAGGATTCCCAGTGATGAACGATGAAGAAGAAGAGAGAAACGAAAAAGAAAGAAGCAATCTCTCCGAAGGAGATTAAGTCATGATCCTTTTGGATTCAAAGACATTCATGGGAGGCTAAAATTCCTAATTGAATGGATATCAACCAAATCTCACTTTTTAAATTCCCACAAAGAGAGGAATTGTGAGTAGGGGAGGACCGCGAGATTACTCAAGTTCTACGATGATCATAAAGTGTTGTAAGAGGAGTTTGTTGTGTCGTTTACATAATTAGAGGAGATCATCTCTCAACATATCTAAAATTGTATGTGATCTCTCTCTCTCTCTCTCTCTCTCTCTCTCTCTCTCTCTCTCTCTCTCAGAGTTTAAATATGTATAGGGTATTGTCCTGATTATCGAGATGTCACGGATTTGATTACTGGCGAGAAAAAACCTAATTTGGTGCAGTTTTCTTATAACCTCATTAAGCCTTTGTTGACTTGAGCAGGAAACTAAGCACCTGCTGGTGTGTGTTCGGAAGAGAGAGAGAGAGAGAGAGAGAGAGAGAGAGAGAGAGAGAGAGAGAAATATACAGCATAACAGCAGCGAGCTAGATCTATCAGTATTTGATGAAAATATATGTTGATATACTGCTATTCTAGTCTCTCTCTCTCTCTCTCTCTCTCTCTCTCTCTCTCTCTCTCTCTCTCTGATAAAACAATTTTTGTTATTTTAAAATCAATAAGACAATACATTACTTTTCTACACGCCTGACTTGACTACAAAAAATAATCAAAGTACCCATGAAGTAACCGGAACAACTTGAAAATGATAACAATGCCTACAAAAAGAACATCATTATACCTCGATTGAATGGTGCCCTGACCACGGCATTTGTCTTGAAAGAGTCTTGCCGTGTGGTCTGCGCGGCAAAACGCAGCCAACCCATCAGGGTCGCTTAACTCTTTCGCTAGTTGCAGCTCTATAATTAATCTTTTACCGCCACCATCTGTATAGAGGATTGTGTGCGTATGAATTGACGCTTTGAATAAGGAATTTTGTTCAGTTGGTCTTCAGTTCGTATTAATTACGAGAAAATCTAATTCGTTAAACAATATCCATATCATTATTTTTCTTTTGACCTCGCGTTCATCTGGATTTCTTCAGCTATCTTAGCTTAAACTTGAGCTACTTAACCGCAGTAAGCCCCCTCACACAACTGGAAATAAATAACAGAACAGCGTTTGCGTGAGGTCCGGTTTCCTCTGGTGTGAAATATCCGAACCTCTACCAAGAAAATTTCGTCATCCCTTGGCATGTGAAAGCAAACGCTGTTGGCTTCGAAGTTGTCTTGAAGGACAGAGGCTAGCTGAAGGCACGAGGGCTCTCCTTGTCTCTGACAGACCTACTGCATTATAATAGGATAAAATATATCATTTGTTACATTATGCTACCAGATATCTTAGATAAACATTTTATTAGATCGGAATATTACGATGTTTACCTAATATTCAAAAGGCTGCAGTTTTCAATATTCAAAGTTTATAAATTCTATCTCTCTCTCTCTCTCTCTCTCTCTCTCTCTCCCCCTGTATGTATATATATATATATATATATATGTGTGTGTGTGGTGTGTGTGTGTATTTATTTATGTGTGTGTGCGTGTGTGTATATATGTATATATACACAGTATCTATATATATATATATATATATATGTATATATATACAGTATATATATATATATATATGTATGTATATATATATATGTATATATATACATATATATATATATATATATATATCGCTTCAGTTCTACAAAAAATAAAGAAATACTGTAAATGGAACTATTTTGACCAGTTTACAGAATTACAACTGTTTCATCTGTCAATCGATCTAAAATTGTACGTGATTTATTATCTCTTTTATCATGGACGCGTTTCATATATTGTACTTAATGCACATCAATAATTATGATTTGTTCATTCTTTACCTGACTAAATAATTTCTGTACATTTGCCTGTCTTTTATTTTTCCATCTTTATGCTCTACTTTTTGTTGGTGGAGAAGGATGGGACTGGATTGGTGATAGGAATTTTGCAGACCTAGAGTATGCTGATGATGCTGTCATTGTTAGAAGAACACCACAGAATTTACAATGCTTGCTTACCAGCATGTTTGAAATATCACACGAGGTTAGGATGAAGATGAATAGAAGAAAGACAGAGGTGAGGAGAACGGAATATGCAATGGATGATGAAATATCATTAGAAGGAGAAAGGATTAATGAAGTAGAATCCTTTAAGTATTTAGGAACTAAGATCTCCAATATAGGGTCTTTAGAATTAGAGTTTAGTGGAAGAATGAACATGAGCAAATCAGACAATGGCTAGGTTAAGTAAAATTTGGAAATCAAATCGCCTAAAATTACATATAAAAATTAGACTATATATCAGTTTAGTGACATCGGTGTTACCCTATGGGCATGAGTCATGGTATAACAGTGAAACAATCTCCAATAGATTTAGTAGATTTGAAAACAAAGCCTTCAGATATTGAGAGTTAGATGGTAGGACACGAATAGAAATGAAATTATAAGAGATTACCCGAGTGCCATATGTGGATGAGAATATGATGAGGGGTAGATGGAGATGATTTGGGCATGCTCTTCGCACTCCCCAAGAGAGATTAGTTCACCAAACGTTCAGCTGGGCTACACAAGGCACTAGAAGAGTTGGAAGACCCACGCCTCCATGGCTGAGGACTATAAAATGCAAAGTAGGAGATGATGAATAGAGGAGTATTGAATTAAAAGCTCAAGATAGAGACGACAGGCGAAATCTAACCGAGGCTCTTAGCATCAATAGGCGTAGGAGATGATGGTGATGATGAAATTTCTGGGAATTTTTTAAGTAAGCATCTCAGCCAATAGACGGAAGTAAACTTTTCATAATGGAAAAAAAAAATTTGAATTACACTTATTCAAAAGTCTTATAAATCACGTTCTCCAGTCTAAAAAGTAAAAATTTCACACATCTACAACATTATGTCTGTCAATTGTCTGGTTAACAAGTGCAAAATAATTTTTTTAAGCTAAATAAATTCCGAAAGAAGAAAAGATGGATGCCCTCCAGAATTATATAAATTTTGTTTCAATTGTTCCGGTATATGTATTTACTACTAGCATTCTACAAAGGGGCATGTGTTAATGTTTTTTTTTTTTTTTTTTTTTTTTTTTTTTTTTTTTTTTTTACTCTCAACTTCAGACTCAAACTGATAAAAGGAGAAGGGTGGATAACTGAGTATCGGCCATTCAGTCATCAGTTTCCCCACACACAGCAATCAATACATTCAGAGAGGTTGTAGTCCACTTGGCAATGGTGAAAATTAATTGAACTATTCGAACCTTTTTTTTCCTTGTTTGGTGGCGGACAATATCTTATTACACTTCCACTCCTTGAGGAAGTTTCCATCATATTTCAAATGTTTACTCTAAACAAAGACTTATCTTTAAAACAATCACACTAAAATGTAACGTTCTATTGTCTTCTTTTATTGTAATCTAAACATTCAGTCTGATTAGAATTGCAACCATATATATTTTTATTCTTCTCTGTTGTCAGACAAAGGTGAAATTTCAAGAATAACAGTTATAGTGCAAAACTCATGTGATGACAATATTAACAGAACACTATAGACCTTCGCCTATAACACGTTTTATACTTGAAGATAGGCAATTGAATTGCGCATATTTTGGCACTAAATTCAAGGAAATCAGGTAAAAATTGACCATGATATAGCAAAAACCCTTTTTGACCTTTTCAGGACCTTGACCTTTAACCCAATCACTTTCAAAATCAAATCCAATTGACCTTGAATCATGCCAATCATTCCACAAAATTTCATGAGATTAGGTCAAATAACTTTGAGCTAAGCGAATGATAAATACACAGACAGACATACAAACAAATAAATACACAAACAAAGGTAATGATATCACTATATTTGTTGAATTATGCAGATTTTGGCACTAGCTTCATGCAAACCAGATCGAAATTGGCCACAATATAGTAAAAAGACGTTTTGGACCTTTCCGGGACCTTGGACTTGACTTTTAACTCAATCACTCTCAAATTCTTATGAAATTGTCCATGGAGCATGGCCAATCATCCCACCTAATTTTAGGAGATTAGGTCAAATAGTTTTTGAGTTATGCGAATCACAAACACACAGACAGGCAAACAAACAAATAAATACATAACCATGGGCAATGGCATCACTATATCATGTTATATATCACAAGATATGCAATTGAATTGGGCATATTTTGGTACTAGTTTCTTGCAAATGGCTAAAATTTACCAAATAAAACGACATTTTATTACTTTTTCGTGACCTTGCCCTTGACCTTTTGACCCAATCCATATCAAAATCTAATCAAATTGCCAGTGAATTATGACCGATTATTCCACCAAATTTCTTGAGATTCGGTCGAATAGTTTTATAGTTATGCGAATCACAAGCACACACACAAACAGACATACAAACATGTGCGTATCAAAACATAATCTTCGCCGCAACGAAATTGCCTAAGATAATGAAACTAATCCCGGAGTACAACTGCATTTTGATAACAACGTTTTATATTTGGTATAAAAACTGACCGTATTTTCAAGCAAAACTGTGAAATAATTTTGATGGAAGAGTACAAAAGACAACAATAGATAATTACGACATTTACAAGAAACAGCACCATGGATGTACTCGCAACATCGATATAAATGAATGTACTTC
>NC_090732.1:86334394-86339394 GCF_036898095.1 Palaemon carinicauda | reverse complement strand
GGTTAATGAAAAGAGAGGCACTAGGAAATGATGGGATGACAAACAAGTAATAAGCTGTAGTGTGGTGGTGATAGTATGAACAAATGGTTTTTTAAATGCATCTGAGAGAGAAAAGTCTCCTAAGGAATGTTTGAGAGGAATAATAACGTTCTGCTCTATAGGGTGTAGATAAAGGTGAATGTAAGAATTATAGAGGCCTAACGTTACTAAGCATGCCAGGGAATGAATTTAGAAGCTTTGAGCAAGTAACACACAAACCATTGGTTGCTAATAGTCCTCACAACTATTCAAGCAAATTTGAGGAAAACTGTATTCAATGTGATGAAAAAGTGAAGTAAAGGAATTTCTAATGGTTCAGATCAAAATAAATTAATGTTAATTCAAATTAAGTATTGTATGATCCCTCAAAATAAGCGTCTTATTTTATGCCTTTTAGGGTGAAATCTTTAGAAGCCAGAAATTACAATAAATTGTGATGCATTTTATCTGTATGATTTTGGATAAAGTTTAGTCAGATTTGTTGTATACAGACATGTGAGGTTATTTAGAAGTAATTAGACATTAACTCCTATCTACATTTTCTTGATCTTAAACAGAGCAATAGTAAGGTTATGAGGGCAAAAGGAAAACAAGAAGATGAAGCGACGAGTGTTTATATTATGATAATGTAAATGGCTAAAGATTGGTTGCTTCATGTAAGGATTCAGATGTAAGTATAAGAGGTGATTGTAAGATAGGAAAAGAAATAAATACAATAGATGAACAAGGAAAGTAGTATGATGTGTCCAAAAAAATAAAAATAAACTTGAATCATCCTCAAAATTCAAGGTGTGCTTATATGGAATTTAAAGCCAACTCTTCTTTATGGATGTATTGTGTAAATTTTGAATGTGAATAAAAAAAAAGAAAAGTTGCAGGCGTTTAAATGAACTGTTCACATGATATATTTGGTGTAATAAGAGATGCATTGAAAAAATAGTAGATTAAAATAAGTGAAAGGATGTATCAGAGTATGTTGATACGGTTCAGTTATGTAGAAAGAATGGGGAATAATAGGCTGTTAAAAGTGGAGTGTATAAACCAGGAGTGCTAGAAATTATCTGGGGAATGCCTGAGGATTGGATAAATGGTATGAACCTGGTATTGGAAAAGAAGGAAATTTATATCTATGAATAACAAGAGCATGTGAAAGATAGGGATGAATAAAACTGAGGGGTAGGGTCATTTTGCCTCTTGCTGATGAGCCTTATGTGTAAACATAAGGAAGGACTTACATGGAAGCTTAACTGAATCTGGGGATATAGTTTAATGTTGAAAAAATGTAAATGCATACATATATACTGAAAAATTAGATAATTCGTATTTTCCTAACTATACACACCTAAGACATTTAAATGGTTTACTTCTGGTTCTATTTTCTACAACCGGACAATAATAAAAGAAAAACTGTTCTGTTGCATCATAACTGACTACCAAGCAACCATTGCTGGGCAACATTACATGTTGTTGGGCAGTGCAGCGGTGGACTTCACTCTATTCTGATCAAAGATTTATGAGGTGGCTGAGGTGGGACCTTTGCTTAAATGACTCGAGTTTGTATATCTAGGGGAAAAAAAAAATTGTTTTTACAATTTGTAGGTTATTCCTACACGGATAAAAACTTCTGAGTCATTTAAACGGGAGTTTTCCTTAGGTGGGGGAAAGTCTCCATTAAGAGATGCCCTGAAAGAACTTAAGCTAGACCTTTTGTTGAGTTGCAACAATAGGGCCAAGGAAAGGGTGTCTAAAGACCTGTGAGCATAATCTTTCAGGCAGTGAACCATGAAAGAGTACTGTCTTTCCCAGACACCAACTCTGAGAACTTGGGCTACTGAGAAGCTCTTGTGGAACACTAGGGTTGCTTCCCTTGAGGGTCTATGTGCTCTCCTAATTGTTTTTCATAGGCAAGATGAAATCCTGTTTTCGAATACTTCCTTTTTTGCAGTGGCCTGTGCTCACAAATAAATGTGGAAACTTGGGTCCAAGATAGGCTGTTCTTTTCAGATACTTTCGGACTCCTCTTAAAGGACAGAGTAAACGAGTATGAGGGCTATTCGTTAACTCTGTCAGACAATGTCGTGAAAGAGTCAAATCCAAAATCATTAATAGCTGCGTTTCTAATTTTGCCAAAAACTCGGGAACAAATGAAAACGATAGTTCCTTCCACACTTTGGAATGTGACATTAGGTAGGACAGACCACGTAGTTCTCTTATTCTCTTAGCTTAACCTAAGGCAAGGAGTAAGACAGTCTTTGGAGTAAAATCCTTGTATAAAGCTTCATGCATAGGTTCATAGATGGCTCTTTTCAATGACCTAAGAACCTTTGTCACATCCCAAGAAGGGTGCTTGAGTTCCTGAGGAGGGCAAGTATGTTCACAGCTTTTAATAAGAGATAAAAGTTCCCATGAAGAGGAGAGATCAAGCCCTCTCAGTTTGAAAATCTGGCTCAAGACCAAGCGGTAGCCCTTCACCACAGTGAGTGAAAGGGATTTCTCTTTCCTCGGGAACACCAAAAAGTTGGCAATCAGGGAAATAGTGACCTTGAGTGGAGCAGTATTCCCCCTATGACACCAATCACAAAAGGAAAGTTGTTTCGCAGTTGGTCTTCAAAAGCCTCTATTTCGAAGGAGATGATGAATAATCTCCAACCATTAAGAAATAGAGTGAACTGCCTCGTGGAGCTTTCTTACCTGCAGTAGACACAGTAGGTTTGGCCATTCTAAAAGTTCTCTTGGGTTTCCCATAAGAGGTTCCAGCAGGTCTGGAGAAAGATCTGGCAGTAATTTTAGTCTTCTGGAACCGTATTAAATGTTATAAATGTAGTCTGAGCTCTGACCTCTTGAGATGTTTGGACTCTGTTCAGGACCCGTCTCTATCTTGAGCATTTACTTCAATACTTCTCCATTCATCATCTCCTACTTCGAGCTTTATAGTCCTCAGCCATTTAGGCTTAGGTCTTCCAGATCTTCTACTCCCTTGTGGAGCCCATCTTGGACCTCATGAATCAGACAGAACAGCGGTAATGAGTAAAAGTCTAGTCAGTCCCAGTGGTACTGGAAGGCATCTTCCATTGCTTCCTGGTTCCGAGACTAGCGAGCAATACACAGGAGTTTGGTGTTCATGTCAGTTGCAAATATGTCTAGTAACAGGGAACCGTACAAAGTCAAAAGACTCTTCACTACTAGAGGAAGCAAAGACCATTCGGAACCAACTGTCGTCCCCGGTCGACTCAGATGGTATGCCATGACATTCCTCAACAAGAGGGACACTGCGTTGTTCTGTGCCCGATGATGCATCTCCACTGCTGGTTGGCATTGAAGGAGGGAGGGGGGGGGGCGTGGTGACTTGAACGGTATTCCTGCTAACAAGTTCTATCTCTATCACCATTGGAGATATGAACCTCCTGGGGAACTGATAACAGGGTTGCAGGGGGTGGTTGAATTTTGGCAACCACTGGCTCTTCAAGGCACACTGCACTGTGCAGAAATGCATTCTCCTGTTAGGCACTAACTTCTCCAACCAGGTAAGGTGTCCCAGGATCTTTTTTCAAGAGTGGGCAGGAAGCAATTTGCTTTCCATCTGATGGACTCTTGTATTTCTCTAGATTTAAGTTGAGTCCCCAACTCCTTGTGGAAGCCGAGGAGGAGATTTCCATACTGTTTTCTATAAGCAGGATTCAAGACGATGCAAGATATCTCAGAAACCTGATACCTATGGTATGAATCGACGCTGAGACAAGGGTCAAGATCCTGGTAAAGACATGAGGTGCTGGTGACAGGGCAAAGCGCAGCATCTTGAAATGGAAGATTCTGTCTTGAAAGGGAAATCTTAGATATTTCCTTGAGGCAGAATGGATGGAGACCTGAAAGTATACATCCTTTAGGTCTATGGTCAGAAGGAAGTCTTTCTCCCTGATGGCCTGAAGAACAGTGGCCAGTGTCTCCATTTTGAACTTTGTTTGTAAGACAAACAGGTTCAAATGGGACAAGTCTATGACGGGTCTCCAACCTCCCGTCAGCTTTTTTACTAAGAATAGATTGCTGAGGAAACCCGGGTAGTCACCTAAGACTTACTCTACAACTCCTTTCGTCAAAATTTTTGTCACCTCCTCTAGTAAGAAGAAGTCCTTTACTGAGCCTTTCAAACATAATGGTCAGGCTGTCAGAGTCAGAGGGGCTGACAGTCTATGACTGGTACTTGATACCCTTAACGCAGTACCTCCACAGTCCAGAGATCGGCCCCGAAGAGCTGCCAACTGCGCCAATGGCTTTGTAGACATTCCCCTACTGGTGGTATGTTTGGGAACATACCCTCCACAGCGGAAACCTCTGCGTCCACAACTTATACGGACGGATGAGTGTCCTCTATGGCAAATGGAAGGGTGAGGGCTGGCCTCTTAAGCTGTTAGAAGTCTGTAAGAGAAAGAAGTCATCTATACTGGTTGGCTCATTTAAAGGATAAATTCCTTCGGGGTTGTTTAGGGGCAGGCATTCTGGGTGCCGCAGCTCTCCTCATAAGAGATGTCTGAAAGACTTTCTCTGCCCTTTCTATGGCAGCAGCCACATTTGATGTCTTTTAAGGTTGCACTTGTTTCAGGCCACTTTCATCCCACAGAGTTTCTGACACCGCACAGTATGATACTGTACGGGAGGTTATATAATCCGTCGCTAGGTACACTTGGTACTAGGTTGGCAACGTCAGCATTGACAGAGAGTGGGCTCGGTTGGGCGCCAGAGTGGACAAAATCTCCTCTGGCGTGAAAGTACCAAGGGAGTCAATTTAGAAGATCTGCTTGCTTTAAGCAAGTTCTTTGAGGCTGAGACTTAAGCGTGTTGAATAAGTCTAGCATATCTCAATTCTGAATATGTCTAGGATGTCACAAATATGATTACAGAGTGCCACGTCAAATCTATCTTTTGAGCTTTGGGATTGAGGGAATTATGTCTTATAGCGCAACATT
>NC_090732.1:86320041-86333894 GCF_036898095.1 Palaemon carinicauda | reverse complement strand
TCGAGGGAACTACATCAGCTGAGTTGATGCTCTCGTGTACAGTGAGTTTTCCGGAGAGTCATTAATAGTAATAATATCCTGATCATGAAATGCTTCCACTTTACAGATAACTGGTGGTTCTACCTTGACAGGCAAATTAGAAGATTTAACATTTCCTTGAACGTCCTTCACGTCTCTTACACATTCAGTGAAGGGAGAGGAGAAGAGGCGGAGAAAGAGCGGGAGGAGTCATGCTCTATCCTAGCATACGAGTTTCTATCTCTAGCAGTTTGCGAGAGAATAACAGGGAGTTCTATTTCTGACCTCAACCTGTGAGAGGGGGAGAATTTCTCTTATTATTATTATTATTACTACTTGTTAAGCCACAACCCTAGTTGAAAAAGCAGGATGCTATAAGCCCGGGGGCTCCAACAGGGAAAATAGCTCAGTGAGGAAAGGAAAAAAGGAAAATAAAATATTTTAAGAACAGTAACAACTATAAATATCTCCTATATAAACTACAAAAACTTTAACAAAACAAGAGGAAGAGAAATAAGATAGAAAAGTGTGCCCAAGTGTACCCTCAAGCAAGAAAACTCTAACCCAAGACAGTGGAAGACCACGGTACAGACGTTGTGGCACTACCTAAGACTAGAGAACAATGGTTTGGTTTTTGGAGTGTCCTTCTCCTAGAGGAGCTGCTTACCAAAGCAAAAGAGTCTCTTCTACCCTTACCAACAGGAATGTGCCCACTGAAAAATTACAGTGCAGTAACCCCTTGAGTGAAGAAGAATTGTTTGGTAATCTGTGTTGTCAGGTATATGAGGACAGAGGAGAATATGTAAAGAATAGGTCAGACTATTCAGTGTGTGTGTAGGCAAAGGGAAAATGAACCGTAACCAGAGAGACGGATCAAATGTAGTACTGTCTGGCCAGTCAAAAGACCCCATAACTCTCTAGCGGTAGTATCTCAACGGGTGGCTGGTGCCCTGGCCAACCCAATACTTAGGCCAGCTCCTACAAAGACAGTGTTTACAGCATCTAATTACTATGACGTTATCGGTTACACTCGGAATGTCATCTTGAGAAAAAGGGGGAAACAATTCCGGAGCCCTTCTCCTATCCTGATCCTGAAAAAAGATGCACCTAAAAAGTAATAGTTCTGTTGGGTCGTGGTAGCACAATCAAAACGTGTATTACCGTGTGATATAACATCATAGTCATCCCATAGAGGAATATTATCATGCGTTGAACGGTGACGTATTCAGTAACATTATCATGCATGGGCATAGTGGTGTTTGTCTGAGAAGACGTCAAAGCTGAGTCATATATGGCCAACACACGCTGGATCAAGAATGTGTTGTCGTTACTATCGACTTCCAAGCAGTTTGCTTGGAATGAGAAGGCACAATAAGTTTAGATCATCCTGCTTTGGCTAAAAATGCAGTTGTGGACACAGCTGAAATGGTCCAACCAACCTCAATTATTGTAATAGGGAGTTCTGGGACAAGTCCAGAGAACTCATAAGTGGAGAGTGGTGCTGAGGATCCCTGAGAGTAAAAGACAAGCCCGGCTCGTGTGTACAAGCGGGAGAAGATCAGGATGGATCCTCTCACGGGGCTGCCTCCATTCAGTAGGAAATAGCAGTTGCGACTCTAGGTTTCTGTGAACAGGACAGGGGGGGGGGGTGGCCCTTCGATGCTTTGATGGGAGATACCTCCAGAAGCACCAAGTCATCCCAGATGAAATTAGTCATATAGTGCTCACCACTAAATACACCAGTCGGAGGCAAGGGAGATCTATACATTTCTGATTTAACGGGGACGAAGGATACTGGGACTGGATCTGGCTCAATGAGGCAAGAGATCTGTCACTACCATCGAATTTGGATCACTTGGCACATGTTCAATTTTAGGTGAAAATACATTTATTGAATTATCATTATGGCCGCTGTCCTCCATAACTGGAGCATCAGAAGGCTCAAGAAACGAAGAAGCAGGGTGGGGGATATCTTTCAACACAGAGAAGAGCTTACACTTCTTACCGTAACTGGAGGAATACGAGGAAGTAGAATGAGCTCTCCTCGTTCATGTCTTGGGCTAAGAATAATAATTTTCCTACTGGGAGGATGGCTACTACCTAAAATACTCAAGCAATGATTCCACAGAACATCATTTGCCACAGCATGAGGGGCCAAGCAAGTGCAGATCGACATCAACCCGACTTATGAATGTTCCACAAATGCGACCATCACAGCTGGGGCAAGATTGCATGGCACTGGAGGCACTAGCCATTGTTAAGCCCAATTAGTGACAATGACAAAAAGTACAATGCACTTTAAGAGTAATTCAATGTAGATGTATATCATGATCATAGAGAGAAGAAGGGAGACTTCTTATCATAATGGTGACCAGAAGAGAAGGGAATCCTATTCTTAGCTAAAACGTTAATTTAGTTAAAGGTTTAACAGTATTAAACAAGCAACCATAGAATAGTGAGAAGGAAAATTTGTATAGATCTAATAAAAAAAAAAAAGAGGACAACTAATTTTAAGTAAGAAAATAAACTCTCCTGTGATAAGAAAAAAAATCTGGTGAGTTTAGTTTAACAAAACAAAATAGGCACATGATGAAATGGAAGTAAGTAAAGAAGAAATGAACAGTAATTTAACACAATTTCTATTGGAATTAGCACAAGAGATAGGTGGAAAAGTTTCTAAGCAAGATCAAGGAAAACTACCATAAAGCACCGAAAACCTAATAAAGGAAGGATTGGAGGTGAAGGTAAAATCGAAAAAATGAAATAGAATTAGTATAATATCTAAAACCATAAACAAACAAAAAACTCAAGTCATTCATAAACATAATCAGACCAAAATTGAGGAAACACTGAAAAAAAAGCAGCAAATTGATCAAAAGAAGACTTAGGACAGGGCTCCAATAGATATTTGCTTTAAAGGATGAAATTGGAAATATCAACAAAAGAGATATAGTAATAAAATTTGCAGAGGATTTCTATACAATGCCATATAATAGTGATATATGAAATAACTATAATAACATAAATAATGAAACATCTGAGCCGGTACCAAAAGTAACAGCAGGAGAAGTAGAGAAAACATTAAAAGGCATGAAAAGAGACAAAGCAACAGGAGAATATGACCTACAAGTTTATTTAATGATAGATTGAGGAGATTTCATAGAAGTAAAACTCGCTGAACTTTACACAAAATGTCTGCAAGAACGCTCTATCCTACAACTTGGTAATTTTATCATTATACTAATTCACAAAGACCTTAAAAATGACTATGCGATAAGTTTACTCTCAGTAATATATAGGATATTTAAAAAATCATATTAGGGCAAATAGAAAGACAGTTAGACTTTAATCAACCATGAGAGCAAGCAAGCTAAGAAGTGGGTATTCAATAACTGACCATATCCATGTAGTTAACTAGATAATGGAAAAATCAACTCAGTATGGCAAACCACTATGCATGGCATTTATAGATTATGAGAAAACTTTAGATTCTGTCAAAACTTCAGCAGTAATGAAAGCCCTTCAAAGACAATAAATAGGTGAATCGTATGTTAGAACACTTAAATATATACACATATATATATATATATATATATATATATATATATATATATATATATATATATATATATATATATATATATATATATATACAAGAAGTACAGCAATCCTAGAACTACATAAAGAAAGTGATAAAATTTCGATTGACAGAAAGGAGTTAGATAGGGAGGCCAAATCTCTCCCTAATTATTCACAGCATGCCTAGAAGTTTTTGATAATTTAGATTGAGAAGATTAAGGAAGTAACATTGACTGGGGATACCTTAACAGCCTAAGATTTGTAGATTATACAGTTCTGTTTAGTGAGTCAGGGGAGGAATTGCAAAAGATGAAAGATTTTGATAGAAAAAGCATAAATGTAGGAATGAAGATTAATAAGAGTAAGAATAAGAAAATTTTCAATAAAATTGTGGAGAGACAACAAATAAGGGTTATGGACTAACCTCTAGAGATTTTTAATGGATATACATAATTAGAACAGACAGTCAGTGTTTCCTTAGTACATGAGACCAAAATTAAAAGAAGGGTAAGCATAGGATGGAGAGCTTTTAGTAGACAAAAGGAAATTATAAAATGTAAAATGCCACTTTCGCTAAAAAGAAGAGTATTTAATCAGATGGTCCCACCAGTATTAACTTATTCATCAGGAAAATGGGGCCCTAATAAATTCTTAGAACATTAGCTAGTTACAATTCAAAGAGCTATGAAAAGAATAATGATGGCAATAACACTAAGCGACAGAAAAAGAGCAACATGGATATCAGAGCAAACTAAAGTAGAGGGTATCCTAACAACATGTAAGAAAAAGAAATGGACATGGACAGAACTTATAATGAGAATGATAAATAAGAGATGGACATCAAGAATATCAAAATGGGACCGTAGAGGTTGCGAAAGAACCAGGGGGATGGAAGAGAAAATTATGGATTGACGAACTAAAAACATTTACGGGTATAGACTGTGAGAGAAAGTCTATAAACAGACACGAGGAAGACGACATGCAACCCGAGGCCTCTTTCCTGCAGTGGACTAGTTACGGCTGATATATATATATATATATATATATATATATATATATATATATATATATATATATATATATATATATATATATATATATATATATATATATATGTGTGTGTGTGTGTGTGTGTGTGTGTGTGTATAGGTGTGTGTGTGTGTCATCAGCCGTACGAGAGTAAGAATCTAGAATTTTCCTGAAATAGAAAGAATTTCATAATACCCCAAAGTACCAATAACAACCCAAGTAAGATCGAGCGCTGTTACAATATCTTTCGTCCTGGCCTTCACCTCAGATGCCAAACAACAGCTGCAGGAGCCATCCAATCCCCTGGGTGTGCCAAGGTCGTCACGGCAACTCAACACCAATTTATGACTCTCAACGGCTTACTATCGCTTCTTTTGCAGTAATTATCAGGTTTGGCTTATGAAACATATACAGTAGTACCTCATAGCCTCAGATAAACCAGAGTAGAAATCCTCGATACCATGTTTGATACACAGACACATCGAATTCAGAAAAAACATAGATATAAAGGGTGATGATAATATTACTAGCTTAACATTGACCCCACATAAATGTAGGAAAAGATGCAGACAAAGAAGAAAACATTACTAGCTTCCGTAGCATAATCCCCCCCCCCCCACCCACCACCACCACCAACGGTGATAAAAAGAAATACCTTCCCATGAAAACATGAACAGCTTAAATTTAATGAAAAGATCCACGGAGAGAAAAAAAGTGCGTTTGCTTCTGGTTATCTGTGAAATTAAAAAAAGATAAATTTATGAGATGATATTCATAAGACTAATTTATTCTAATTGTGTAATTGAAAGTTTTCATGTACTTTTAGAAGAGCTTACATTGTCCATACCATTATGTTCAAGTTCAGCAATTGGTTTGTAACAATTCTAAATTTAACATTTATTCCCCTCAATATTTACGTTACCCTTTCCTGCATTTTTCATCATATAAATAAATCAGCATTTCTAAAAGCTTACCTCTTCATTTGAATTTTATTTCTTTATACCTTAGCCTCCTTTATATTTCTTTCTTCATTTTTGTCATCACGAATAGTTTTTATTGCAAGTTATTTATTTCCTCATCTTTCCATATCCTTAAACAGTAACCTTTCCTCTTATGAAGGTTCATATAACAACATATCTACTCATTACCTCATTAGCATTTTCTTTGACCCTTGCAAGTACTATTTAGTTCTTCTCACTTCTGTATCTACACCCATGGCCTATCTTTATTCGCCTTCTTAAGTAATCTCATCAAACTTCCTCTTTCTCATGAAAACAACTTACCACTATGGCAGCATCTGAACCTTTCCTTTTCATTTAACTAATCATCTCTTTTCAACAATGTTAGCTTAGCGACTAATGTGGTGTAATTGATACGGCAGTGTTGAATTCACTATTTACTTGTTGTGGTCAAACCTGGTGACATTAACAATATATGCGAGTTACTCGGGGTTAGTATCATTATAAACTTGACA
The DNA here is from genome assembly GCF_036898095.1 of Palaemon carinicauda. Lineage (NCBI taxonomy): Eukaryota > Metazoa > Arthropoda > Malacostraca > Decapoda > Palaemonidae > Palaemon > Palaemon carinicauda. The sequence goes on along the minus strand of NC_090732.1, from coordinate 86,327,794 downwards.
TGTTAATGATCTCAAAGACATGTACCAGACAATGGGGAGGAGGGAGCCTATATGTCTACCTGCTGAGTTAGCAGTAGCCACATCATAATTTTTCCACAACCATACCTTTTTCAACCATCAAAATAGGTGTCAGACAAGCACACTCCTGCAACAGGGGTTAGACATTGAACCAAAAAACCTTTCCTCTCCCTGCCGGTCTTTTCTTTTCTCAAACTGCTTCTAATACTATCTAACATCGCAAGAGAGTTTGCCCCTCTCTTTTATTCTTCTCCTGTACTTCTCTTTCTCCCTTTTTACTTATTTTTTTCCATCCCGAGCACCTGCCTTCGGGCTATAAACTGGATTGTATCCAGGGGTACTCTTCCTTTCCCCATATTCCCCACTTTCCTATCAATATCCTTATCCTAGTTGTGACGAGCTGAAAGAAAGGTTGTGACTCAAAGGCAAGAACAATCAACTGAGTAACTTTATTAAAGAACACTCTCCTTTATATACAAAACCTCAAGGCAACAGGAATTTTCATGTTCAAAAGACAGACAATGTTACAGAGGCGATACGCAGACATGTATATTCAGGTTCTTTTTAGTGCGAGGGAAGAGCGCATATACAAGCATAATATATACAAAATAATTTATGTACGATCGTGTGACAAACGGTTGGTACATGGCTCCCCCCCTAAAAATGACATAATATACATCTTAAATAGGGCGCCCTGATCTAGAGAGGCGAACAGTAGGCGGGTCATCTGGCAGAAGATAAGCAGGTTTTAGACGATCAATGGAGACCCAGTCTTCTTTGCCACAAATGTTTAGTAGGAATGCTTTCGGACTGCGGTGGATCACAAGGAAAGGGCCCGTGTAAGGGTGCGTTAGCGGTGGCTTGCTAGTGTCGTTGCGCAGGAAGACGTGCGTTGCAGAGTGCAAGTCTGTTGGTATGTGATGCTTCGCTGGGGGCTTGTAAGTCTGGCGGCACGGAGTAAATTTTCCCACGACATGACATATGCACTGGAGATCGTCGGAGGAGGTTGTAAAAGGAAAAAATTCGGCAGGGACGACCAACAGGTCGCCATACACCATTTCAGCTGCAGAGATGTCGAGGGCGTCTTTAGGAGTGGTCCATATCCCAGGAGAACCCAGGGAAGCTGAGTAAACCAGTTGCAATCCTTGCAGCGGGACATCAAAGCTGCTTTGAGGGTGCGATGAAAACGTTCAAACATTCCATTGGCAGCGGGGTTGTAGGCCGTTGTCTGATGTAGGGTGATGCCCAAGAGATTCGCTAATGATGTCCACAATTGAGAGGTGAAAGTGGTTCCCCTGTCAGAAGTAATATGCTCAAGGATACCAAATCTTGCAATCCATCCACAGAGTAAGGCAGATGTACATGAGGCGGACGTTGCAGTTTCCATGGGAATGGCTTCAGGCCAACGAGTGGAGCAGTCGATGACGGTAAACAGGTAACGATGTCCTTGTGATGTGGGTAGGGGGCCTAAAACGTCGACGTGAATGTGTGCGAAACGACGCTGAAGTTGAGGAAAGGTGCCCACTCCTGAATCCGTGTGTCGATGTACTTTGGAAGTTTGGCAAGAAGTACAGGTGCGGACCCAATCCTTAGCATCCTTAGAAATGCTGTGCTAAATGAACTTTGCCTTCAGCAGCTGTGCAGTAGAACGGCACGAGGGATGTGAAAGGCCGCGAATGAAATCAAACACCTGTCGACGCATAGGAGCAGGAATCCAAGGTCGCGGTCTACCAGTACTGACGTCACAGAGGAGGGTGGTGTTGGAGTCGTCGAGGGGGAAGTCTTCCCAACGGAGGGACGTACAGGATGTCCTACAAGCTTGATACTCTGGATCCTGTCGTTGGGCTTCAGCCAGGGCGTTGTAATCTAATCCCAGTTGAACGGCAGCCAACGTGTTTCTTGACGGGGCATCGGCAACGAGATTCATTTTCCCAGGGACGTATTGAAGGGTGCAATTGTATTCAGCCACGGCAGAGAGATGTCGGAGTTGACGGGCGGACCAGGCATCAGACTGTCAGGTGAAAGCGTGCACTAGAGGCATGTGGTCTGTGCGAATAACGAAGGGCGTACCTTCTAAGAAATGGCGAAAGTGACGGACAGCCAAGTGCACCGCCAGCAATTCTCGATCGAAGGTAGAATAACCCGATTCTGCCTTGGAAAGTTTTCTACTGAAGAAGGCCAATGGGCGGGGCGAGCCGTTGACCACCTGCTCGAGTACTGCACCAATAGGGATGTCGCTGGCATCAGTGGAGAGAAGGAGAGGGGCATGTGGGATGCGAAAAGTGAGAGCCGCAGCAGTTGATGGGGCCTTCTTTGCATTGTAGAAGGCTGCTTCTTGAAGGGGACCCCACTTCAGGTCCTTTGGCTTGCCCTTGAGGGAGGCGTAGAGGAGAGCAAGAGTGGCGGCAATGGCTGGCAGAAAACGGTGATAATAGTTGATCATGCCCAAGAATTCCTGCAGAGCTTTGACGGTCGAGGGCGCGGGGAAGTTCTGAACGGCTGCTACCTTCTCAGGGAGGGGATGGACTCCTTCAGGAGTGATGCGGTGCCCTAAGAACGACACTTCGTTGGTGCCAAAGGTACTCTTGTCGTCTTACCGGACTACAAGGCCGTTTTGTTGCAGGCGGTCGAGCACGATGCGCAGGTGACGGAGGTATTCCTCTTTTGAGGAGGAGAACACAAGTATGTCATCCACATAACATTCACAGAAAGGGAGGTCCCCTAAGATGCCATCCAATAGACGTTGAAACGTGGCCCCAGCATTACGAAGGCCAAAACAGGAGTAATTGAAGGTTATGTACCAAACTGAGTGGTGATGGCAGTCTTGGGGATGTCTTCTGAGTTCATAGGCACCTGATAATACCCCTTCAGGAGGTCAAGCGTAGAGAAAACCTTCGCTTTGTGCAGGTAGGAGGTCACGTCGGCAATGTTTGGGAGGAGTGATCCATTTCTGTTTGCATGTTCAGGCGCCTGTAATCCCCGCACGGACGGAGGGAGCCGTCTTTCTTCAGAACGATGTGTAAGGGTGACGACCATGGGCTGGAGGCCTTTTGGCAAAGTCCCATTTCCTCCATTTTGGCGAACGTCTGTTTGGCGGCTGCCAATCGTTCCGGTGCCAGACGTCTGAATTTTACGAAGACTGGGGGTCCCGTCGTCCTGATATGGTGATAAATACCGTGCTTGGCAGGAACCGTGGGCGTTTGGCGAAGTTCTGGACGGAAAACTTCCGGGTACAACGTGAGGAGGTGGGCGTAGGCATCCGTGGGTGTGCTGATGTGGAGAGCGAGGTTAGAGGAGGCGGGTTGAAGAGGTGTCGACAAGTACGAGTCTGCGTTGACCAATCGTCGGTGGGCGACATCGACCAGAAGGTGGAAATGAGAGAGGAAAACCGCACCGAGGATTGGCATTGTGACGTCAGCTACGAAAAACTTCCAATTGAATTTACCGTTTCCGAACGAAAATGTGAGGTTCTCGTAACCGTAGGTGGGTATCGCAGATCCGTTTGCAGCTACCAAGCGGACGTCGGCAGATGTAGACATACTACGTCGTGTCTTGAAGAGTTTCCTTGGCAAAAGAGAATGACAAGCACCCGTGTCTACCAAAAATTGCACGCCCGTTCCTGCATCATGTAAAAAGAAAAGATTAGAAACATGGGAGGCCACCGCCACGAACGATGGCCTACTTACACGTTTTTTGGCCACTGACAATTCTTGGCACATTTCTTCGCGGTTGCCCCGAATTTGAATTGGTAGTAGCAAAACTGCGGCGGATGGGAGGTAGTAAGTGGCTGTAGAAGTCGTTTGTTGGGGTGCGAGCGATTGGTGGGTGGTGGGTGGCTTTGTCGCTGCTTCGGCACGTCACGGGGTAGTCGTGTATGTTCTACGGCATTCATGTCAGCTTCAGTTGACGTTGAATAGGCATCCTCTTCGTCAGGGGTGGAGGCGTTGATGGAGGTCTGGAAGTGGCTGTCCATAAGGGCGTCGGCTTTGGTCATCAAGTCCTTTATGGGTAAACTATCAACATCGCGTATGGCAGCGCATATAGGTCCGGGTAAACGGCGTATCCAAAGGGCACGAAGTAGGTTCACCTCACGAGGAGAGCCGTCTGCGGCAGGTTGAGGGCACGCGATACTGGTCATTTCCCTGAGGGAAAGCGAAGCCATTTGGTCCCCCAACGGTTGTTGCGAGAGCTGAAAAATCTTTGCTATACGGGCGGCTGGCGACGGCGAGTACTGCTGCAGAAGGTATGTTTTGAGGGCGTCATACTCTATTGGGGTGTCTCCTTGTTCACAAAGCCAGTCGGATATTTCTGGGAAGGTGTCCTCGGGTATCGCCGCGAGAACATAATCTGCTTTGGTGGTTGAGCGAGTCACGCCCTTGATGCGAAACTGGACTTCTGCGCGCTGAAACCAAGCAAACGCCTCTCCGCTTGCAAACGATGAAAGGGCCAGCCGCAGCGCCAACTTCCGTAGAGTCTGCCATAGTACCAACGATGGAGGGGCGAGGGAGGTGGGAGTGGAAGACGGTGGGAGCGAGTCGACTTCCGGGGTCACCAATGTGACGAGCTGAGAGAAAGGTTGTGACTCAAAGGCAGGAAGCAATCAACTGAGTAACTTTATTAAAGAACACTCTCCTTTATATACAAAACCTCAAGGCAACAGGAATTTTCATGTTCACAAGACAGACAATGTTACAGAGGCGATACGCAGACATGTATATTCAGGTTCTTTTTAGTGCGAGGGAAGAGCGCAGATACAAGCATAATATATACAAAATAATTCATGTACGATCGTGTGACACACGGTTGGTACATTATCCTTATCAGCAGCCATTGGCTGACTCTCTCTGGTCCAGCTTGGTTGTGTGTGTGTGTGATTGGTGAGTAGTTTTATTCTTTGTATCTATCTATCTATTCATATATATATATATATATATATATATATATATATATATATATATATATATATATATATATATATATATATATAGTAAGAAAAACATTAATTGATAGCAAAGTTAATAATTCACCATGGCTATTCGAGTACATTTCTTATTACAAAGCGAGTTACAAGAAGTTATATGAAGTATGTTACATACGCCGTAAATCATAATTGGATTAAGGTTAAGAGACAAGCTATGTTGAGTTTGACGACCGAAAGTCTTTCAGAACCCTTTATATATTCTTCACGATGGACTTTTTTAACATCAAGATTTCTCTGCTTGACAAACAAGACACATTCCCTTTGCATTAAAACAGATTCAAAATACTATTTGCATTCCTTACAATTTTAGTCATTTTAGCCTATTGTGATATATACAGCAACGGACTTTAACTATCATATTTTCGATAAAGTGAATATATAAAGCTATACACACACACACGCACACACACACACACGCACATACACACACACACACACACACACACACACACACATATATATATATATATATATATATATATATATATATATATATATATATATATATATATATATATATATATATACATACACATATATATACATATACATATATATATACATATACATATATATGCATATATATATATATATATATATATATATATATATATATATATATATATATATATATATATATATATATATATATATATATATATATATATATATATATATATATGTATATATATATATATATATATGTGTGTGTGTGTGTGTGTGTGTGTGTGTGCATCGAACAAATCTGATTAAGATGGCTCATAGAAGGCTTTTTTAATATATATGTTTTTTACTTTGTGAAGAATCTTTATAGTCGCTCGTTTTGTACATATAAATTTTATTTTATTTAATGGCATTACAAAGCACTTTCTTCAATTGCTCTTCTTGCCTTTGAGTCACAACCTTCTTTCGACCCGTCACATTGGTCACTCCGGGGTCACCAATGTGACGGGCCGAAAGAAGGTTGTGACTCAAAGGCAGGAAGCAATCAACTGAGTAACTTTATTAAAGGACACTCTCCTTTATATACAAAACTTCAAGGCAACAGGAAATTTCATGTTCGAGAAACAGACAATGTTACAGAGGAAAAACGCAGACATGTTTATTCTGGTTCTTTTTAGTGCGAGGGAAGAGCGCAGATACAAGCAAAATATATACAAAATAATTTATGTACGATCGTGTGGCACACGGTTGGTACACTATGAACAACGCGTTGGATTAGGGATTCTTGCAAAGCAATCCTCTAAGATTCTTCCGCCATTATGGAATATGTAAGTAAAGGTGGCATCATAACCATAGGAGCATCCGGGACCATATCCAAGTAACTGAATAGGAATCATGAGAATGTAGGAAATTATATAGTCCTTGGACTAGTCCATGAAAGCATGCTACTAGAAACAACACAGATGCACTAGAATCACTCTCAAACATGACATCCTATTGGGTAAATTATCAGAATTCTTATTAGCTATAGAATCAACCAGTAGCCTCCGTTTGGAAATTCCTCCTCTCAAGTACAGTAGTGCCTTCTAAGCACAGCGTATCCATAATTAGCATGCAGCGATATAAAACGTAAAAACAAACTAATCAACAACTGGCTACTTCACTTATACAAGTTACTGTTTAGATTTCCATTTTTAAACAATATGCTAAACACGAGGTCCTAAAATGTAAACATTATGGGCGTGAACTTTAAATAGCCACAAGTCTCAATAAACTTGGCGTTTCGAATCAGCGAGTGAAAAGTCCCCTCTAGTGCGTTTTCAAATGTTTATTTATGCATACGGCCAGAGCTAGCCAAATTGCCTTATGTGACAATAATTAACATTATTGTTATACCTAGAAACGTTACAATAATAATTGATAAATCAAAATGTTATAAATTCAAGGAGTTCAGCAAGAAACGCCACCCAGTGCGGAAAGGAAACGAATAAACTCTGTATGAAGAATAAAAAAAATATAAAACATATTACAAAAATTATATTTGGTAGCTGAGAACTTTAAGGAATTTATTTCTTCCCATAAAAGATGATATCTAAAATAGGATAAAGTCAGCTCTTAGCAACCGCAACCAGTGAAGCATCAAAAGACAGAGATGTCATCAACAAAGAATTTATGCATTAAGTCTCAGGATTCTTCTTTGTAATGACATAAACAGCCACGCAAATGTGGCAATGCTTCGCCCGTTTCATAAGAGATGCATATGCTCAACTACCTTCTTCACATTGGAACCTGAAAGATTCTAAATCTCAAAAGACCTGGAAGCAAAGCATTTTAAAAGAATAGTCACTATTTAGGGTTTTACAGTAATATCAATTTCCTCTGACAAAATCTAAAAAGAAAAAAAAAATATGTTAACTAACATAACAAAAATAGAATATTTAACCATGGTGTATGAAATTAGATCAGGGCCTAGAATACGTCCAATGGTATTTTCTTGAGACGATTTAAATTCACCAGAGAAATACCCATACAACTCGGTTACTTTTTCGTGTTGGTGGGGTTGGAATTAATTTGTAAAAGTATACAAGAGGATTTCTTCGGAATACTCACAGCGTGGGATGCCTGAACACTAATTTCTAACAGGGAGTTTTGAAGTTAGTTTTAAATCCTTGGATAGTTCAAACACTAATAATGCCCTTAATTAAGTCTTCTGTAATGTCTTAATCTCTTAATCAGCGGACAACTAAGCTTTGTTCATCAGACGGAATAAAACATCATTTGGTTGACATACTGATAAAGATATCTCTCTGG
>NC_090732.1:86307541-86315041 GCF_036898095.1 Palaemon carinicauda | reverse complement strand
CACGGTATTTATCACCATATCAAGACGACGGGACCCCCGGTCTTCACAAAATTCAGACGTCTGGCACCGGAACGATTGGCAGCCGCCAAACAGACGTTCGCCGAAATGGAAGTATGGGCCTTTGCCAAAAGGTTTCCAGCCCATGGTCGTCGCCCTTACACATCGTTCCGAAGAAAGACGGCTCCCTCCGTCCGTGCGGGGATTACAGGCGCCTGAACATGCAAACAGAACCGGATCACTACCCCCTCCCAAACATTGCCGACGTGACCTCCTACCTGCACAAAGCGAAGGTTTTCTCTATGCTCGACCTCCTGAAGGGGTATTATCAGGTGACTATGAACCCAGAAGAATTCCCCAAGACCGCCATTACCACTCCGTTTGGTACATACACCTTCAATTATTCCTGTTTTGGCCTTCGTAATGCTGGGGCAACGTTTCAACGTCTCATGGATGGCATCTTAGGGGACCTCCCTTTCTGTGTATGTTATGTGGACGACATACTTGTGTTCTCCTCCTCAAAAGAGGAACACCTCCGTCACCTGCGCATCGTGCTCGACCGCTTGCAACAAAACGGCCTTGTAGTCCGGTACGACAAGTGTACCTTTGGCGCCAACGAAGTATCGTTCTTAGGGCACCTCATCACTCCTGAAGGTGTCCACCCCCTCCCTGAGAAGGTAGCAGCCGTTCAGAACTTCCCCGTGCCCTCGACCGTCAAAGCTCTGCAGGAATTCTTGGGCATGATCAACTATTATCACCGTTTTCTGCCAGCCATTGCCGCCACTCTTGCTCCCCTCTATGCCTCCCTTAAGGACAAGCCGAAGGACCTGAAGTGGGGTCCCCTTCAAGAAGCAGCCTTCTGCAATGCAAAGAAGGCCCTATCAACTGCTGCGGCTCTCACTTTTCCTATCCCACACGCCCCTCTCCTTCTCTCCACCGATGCCAGCGACGTCGCTATTGGTGCAGTACTCGAGCAGGTGGTCAAAGGCTCGCCCCGCCCATTGGCCTTCTTCAGCAGAAAACTGTCCAAGGCGGAATCGGGTTATTCTACCTTCGATCGAGAATTGCTGGCGGTGCACTTGGCTGTCCGTCACTTTCGCCATTTCTTAGAAGGTACGCCCTTCGTCATTCGCAAAGACCACATGCCTCTGGTGCACGCCTTCACTCGACAGTCTGACGCCTGGTCCGCCCGTCAACGCCGACATCTATCTGCCGTGGCTGAATACAATTGCACCCTCCAATACGTCCCTGGGAAAATGAATCCCGTTGCTGATGCCCCGTCAAGAAACACGTTGGCTGCCGTTCAACTGGGATTGGATTACAACGCCCTGGCTGAAGCCCAACAACAGGATCCAGAGTATCAAGCTTGTAGGACATCCTGCACGTCCCTCCGCTGGGAAGACTTTCCCCTTGAAGACTCCAACACCACCCTCCTCTGTGACGTCAGTACTGGTAGACCGCGACCTTGGATTCCTACTCCCATGCGCCGACAGGTGTTTGATTTCATTCACGGCCTTCCACATCCCTCGTGCCGTTCTACTGCACAGCTGCTGAAGGCAAAGTTCATTTGGCACGGCATTTCTAAGGATGCTAAGGATTGGGTCCGCGCCTGTACTTCTTGCCAAACTTCCAAAGTACATCGACACACGGATTCAGGAGTGGGCACCTTTCCTCAACCTCAGCGTCGTTTCGCACACATTCACGTCGACGTTGTAGGCCCCCTACCCACATCACAAGGACATCGTTACCTGTTTACCGTCATCGACCGCTCCACTCGTTGGCCTGAAGCCATTCCCATGGAAACTGCACCGTCCGCCTCATGTACATCTGCCTTACTCTCTGGATGGATTTCAAGATTCGGTATCCCTGAGCATATTACTTCTGACAGGGGAACCCCTTTCACCTCTCAACTGTGGACGTCATTAGCGAATCTCCTGGGCATCATTCTACATCAGACAACGGCCTACAACCCCGCTGCCAATGGAATGGTTGAAAGTTTTCATCGCACCCTCAAAGCAGCTTTGATGTCCCGCTGTAAAGATTGCAACTGGTTTACTCAGCTTCCCTGGGTCCTCCTGGGACTAAGGACCACTCCTAAAGACGCCCTCGACGTCTCGGCAGCTGAAATGGTGTATGGCGACCCGTTGGTCGTCCCTGCCGAATTTTTTCCTTCTGCAACCTCCTCCGACGATCTCCAGCGCATACGTCACGTCGTGGGAGAATTTACTCCGTGCCGCCAGACTTACAAGCCCCCAGCGAAGCATCACATACCAACGGACTTGCACTCTGCAACGCACGTCTTCCTGCGCAACCACACCAGCAAGCCACCACTAACACCCCTTTACACAGGCCCTTTCCTTGTGATCCGACGCAGTCTGAAAGCATTCCTCCTAAACATTCGGGGCAAAGAAGACTGGGTCTCCATTGATCGTCTAAAACCTGCTTATCTTCTGCCAGATGACCCGCCTACAGTTCGCCTCTCTAGATCAGGGCGCCCTATTTAACATGTACAGTATGTCATTTTTAGGGGGGGAGCCATGTACCAACCGTGTTTCACACAATTGTACATAATTCCTTTTGTATATATTATGCTTGTATCTTCGCTCTTCCCTCGCACTAAAACGAACATGAAAATTCATGTCTGGTCTTTCCTCTGTAATATTGTTTGTCTTGTGAACTTGTTATGTCCTGTTGCCTTGAGATTTTGTATATAAGGAGAGAGTTCTACAATAACATAACTCAGTCGTTTCCAACCTGCCTTTGAGTTCATAACCTTACTCGGCGCCGTCACAAGCGAAAGTAGAAAGAGGTTAGCATGGGTAAAAGTTTGGATCTCAGCATCTTGAGGAGGTTTGCTTATAAACAAAACAGTGCACGGCATAGGTTAGTGAGAAACGTAAAGTTAATCAGATGTAGTAAAAGACATATTGGAGAGAAAGAACAAAGGCGGTTACAAAAATAGAGGTGAATGGTGCAATATGAGTCTGGCGGGGGGGGGGGGGGGGTCCTTGCACTACTGGTGAGACTTCGGTATAGGCATATGAAGTGACTAATATTGAGGAAGTTCTTTCTGCATAGAGGATCTTCCAGGATTAATAAACTAAAAAAATAAAATTTTAGTGACAGTTTTGTTCTGCACTAGATCATTTAGGAGAAACGATCTAATTATACACACGCATATATATTCATACATGTAAATACTGTACACAAACATGTATATATATATATATATATATATATATATATATATATATATATATATATATATATATATATATATATACTGTATATATACATATATACATACATAGATACGCACATTCATATATATATATATATATATATATATATATATATATATATAGAGAGAGAGAGAGAGAGAGAGAGAGAGAGAGAGAGAGAGAGAGAGAGAGAGAGAGAGAGAGAGAGAGAGAGAGAGAGAGACATGTTGTCTAATTTTTTATAAACCAATGCCTTTTCCCTTTATAAACAGAAAAAAATTAGGTGTTACCTTTTCCGATTTTCCATATTTACTTTATGTTTGCCGGCCCCATGCCATTCTAAAAGTATTCTAAGACTCATGTGTCGAAGAAAAGTGGCATTTCCTGATGTTAAGCCGACTAAATACTGATCAATCCCAATGTTGCTTAACTAGGTTTTAAGCATAATCATTATTTATCTACCGATTATCTATCATAAAAAATAACCGTAACATTACCGTTCACTTGTACCATTACAGTGTCTCAAAAAAACAAACAAATACAGGATATTTATCTCCTTTTCAAATCGAAAATAAATCGTTATGTTTTAAATGAAAAATATGACTATAAAAAACTTTCACTGCATTTTAACGTTCTGAAGTTCTTTCCAAGCTACTATAATATGCATGTTTTTAATTAATGACATAAAAAAAAGATCTCGCAAATTATGGTCAACAACGAGAAAACTATCTAGATATCTGTGCTTCCTGATGCCTTAATAGAAAATTGTTCCCTTTTCTTTTCACAAGAACATTCTCTCAAGAAATGCGCCTTTGTAAAATTTCCTACCACTTGCATCAAAGCTTTTCTCAAAGAATTAATTTATACTTATATATTGGGCTATAACATCCAGTCAGAATATTTGCTGAAAATTTTATAGTATCGACCCTACCTATTACTATAATGCTATTGGTATGTTAAAGATGGCAGTAATGGCAATGGGCATATGATCTTGTGAAACAAGACAAAAGGCAATAGCCTTTTTCAACAAACATTCAAAGATCACAATACTCATTTGTGAAGAGATACCAAATCAAAACGATAGAAAGGAACTTAAACCTGGGCCATGTGATTATTGACGGATACTAATAAATAACAACAAAACATTGATTTATAATATGAACCAGTACACGATGGAACAAAATAAAAAATAAACCTAAAACAGAGTACTGGAAGAACACGTTACAGAGGTTACAACAATTCAGTTTTAAAGGACTTCGATTATGTGTTTATGACGTTGTATACAACATTCAAAGGAAGTGTATGAGATGAGGTAATGGAATAAACAGAGACAGATTTCGATTGATGAAACAAGGCATAACATTTTACAAATACCTTCCGCGGACAAGAAAAGTATCAAGTGACATCTCTATGACCCTGACACTGATGAAAACCAGAACATCCTGCAGGGAACACCAGCACCATAGGACAACTAAACAAGTCCCTTTTCGGGACATGTCCGATATGAGAAATCTTTAACAGGGCTAAAAGGATGTATTGTTTTCTCTCGGCGCCAATTTGTTAAAGGTCCCTCGAGAGAAATCGGTGCGATGGCTGGAGCTGGCAATACTAGGTTGCCAGACTTTTGACAAACTTAATCCTTTTACACTGATATGGTTTAGAAAGCGGTAAATACTGGCAAATATCTACAAAAAACGTTTTTCGTAACATCTATTGGCAATTTCATTATGGATAAATATCTTCTTTTATTATATGCTTGTACCCCATAACAATTAAATGTTGGTGCCAGGTGTTATCCTCCCAATTTTCTGCAATTATTTATGAAGTTAAGTTGCTGGTCCCACGCATATAACTTGTAAGTTTTCGCTTCTGGCAAGCTAAATCTTAGCAAAAAAAGCTTGGAATCATCTCTTCTCTTAATTTGAGACAAAACCAACGTTACAGCAATCCATTCTCATCATCATGACTACATAAAAAAAATGAAAATATATTTAATCAGAAATCAATTATATATATATATATATATATATATATATATATATATATATATATATATATATATATATATATATATATATATATATATATATATATATATGTACATATATATAGTATATATATATATACATATATATATGTACATATATATATATATATATATATATATATATATATATGTATATATATATATATATATATATATATATATATATATATATATATATATATATATATGTGTGTATATATATATATATATATATATATATATATATATATATATATATATATATATATATATATATATATAGTGTGTGTGTGAATTTGTGTCTAAACGCTTGAGTTTCTTTGTATATAAAAGATAATAGAAAATTGTGAATACACGTGAAAGGGTAAAGAAAAAACAAGAAATTCTAGTCTGGAAAGGACCTGATTGTTGGATTGCCTTAATTTCCCTCATGTTTATAGCAGTGAGATTAGGTTTAATAGCTTTAGTCACGGTCTATTTTTGACCGTGGTACCAGTAACAAGATACTGGTCTCAACATTTTCAGAAACGTTAGCTAGTATTAGATTCGGTATTCTTAAAAAATTAAGCCGGAGGTAACCAGAAGATTAACTGAACTCTTGGGAATGGATGAAATTAATTATCAGTAATATCAAAGTCAAACCAATATATGGGTTTTACATGGGATGCGGCCATGGTTGAAAACCCTTTGGCTGAGGTATTGTTCCAAGTACTTTTTCTGACAACAAAATATACATCATCACTATTTTGATGTTGGAGGTAATGATAAGAATAATGACCTCCGCTTTAAGGACGTTAAACTCTCACAAGTGAAATTTTGAGTTGATTAAACATTGACCTTGTGTTTCACTATTCAGGGATTAAATCCAAAAGAATTTTATCTATATCATCAGGTGATAATGCCACCCTATAGTAAATAATAATAATAATAGAATATTAAACATGATTATGATAACTATAAAACACTGCACACATTAGAATATACTTCCGCCAGAACTACTTTTTAGTGAATAAATTAACTTATTGCCCTTTCTGGCTCATTTGCGTCCATACCATTTGAAATTGCAATAATGTATTCATTAATTTTGGCTTCTTCACTTTCAAACGTCAAGTGTGGTCAAATGTCTCGGAAATGAACTCATTTTGAATCTCTATTAGTGTACGTAAAGGATATCAGAGATATGGGGCCGAATTTAAGCACTTAAATGGGTGGAATTGTAAAGCAAAAACTCCATAAAAAAAGAATAAATAAATAAAATAAAAACATGCATGGCAAGTCTCGTACAATTTCGAGTGTTATCTAGCAATGCTAAACATATTCATCCAGGCACACAAGTGATAACAGAACTATACTCGAACTTCGTTGTCGTAGGTAATGAAAATATCAGTAGTAGTGGTAGTAGCCTAATTGTAGCAGTGCTTTCAGTTGTGAGTGCTATAATCGCCTTTGTGGTTATTATTGAAGTGAATAAAAATTACAGGATTGTAGAAGAACCAAATATAGAATTGAATTCTTGAAAAGTATATTCTCTATTATCATTAATCAGAAAAAGTGAAATCGACGAATCAAACGAAAAATTTGATAAACCATATCTATAACTTATAAATATAAAAAAAAAGATAATACAAACATTGAACGTAACAAATTTAAAATTTTGGAATTATAATTACAATTACAATTAAGTAAAAATAAAAATAAAAATATCTAAAGTTGTGAGATTTGGCCAAAGATCGGATTTTAAGAAGAACTGATAGTCGAATTCCCTTGAAGGTATTGCATATAACTGCAAGAAATGGAAGAATAGAACCGGATGTTAAGACTTTGACAAAGGGAAGCTAGTTTCCATAATCTATCATGATGGTAATGCAAAATTCTTATAAAGAAATTATTATATGTATAATAATACTGAAACTAAATGCAATAAGCCTGAAAAAGGAAACTATAACCAAAAAAAAAAAAAAAAAACGTGTTCGACAGTTAACCTACACAGTGTCTTTAGTTCATTGTAATTTTGAAATATTACAAAGTCGTTGGATTCTCCAGGAATCCTTTTATTTTTTTTTTTTACTTCATAGTATCAAAAACGAGGAACGTCAATGCAAGCAGCGAACGTGATGGAAACGTTCTTAACGGTACTAAATGTTCAATGAAAATGCAACAATACGGTGAGGTTAAGGAGAGAGAGCTTTTCAGAGAAAAATAGTAAGGAATGCAATGCCCCCAACGCTGTTTTTCCATCTACATTCCACCTTGATC